>NC_030428.2:23922500-24155000 GCF_001660625.3 Ictalurus punctatus
TATCGATGCCATAAATCATCCACAAGTTCTTCCCTCTGAAAGAAAAGTAGTCTTAATTCGAATTGGATCAATTATGCACAGCTTAATTTACAAATATGAATAAAATCATTCTACAAAAACACATTCAACATAAACCTTTACTGACAGAATAATACGCACATAAATGGATTGGCGGTTAAGGCTCTGGGTTACTGATCGGAAGGTCGGGGGTTCAGGCCTCAGCACTGCCAAGATAGCATTGTTGGGCTCTTGAGCAAGGCCCTTAACCCTCTCTGCTCCAGGGGGCGCTGTATCATGGCTGACCCTGTGCTCTGACCACAACTTCCTAACACGCTGGGGTACGCGAAGAAAAGAATTTCACTGCGCTGTAACGTTTATGTGATCAATACAGACTCATTATCATTATCAATAAATCTGACATCACTTGTAATCATCCGCGTGCATGTCATGTAACTCGTGTCCTGTCTCATTCCTGTCGTTCATTACTCCCTCTGTGTTCTGCTGCAGGAGTCCTACGTTTGGAAAATGTACCAGGAGCGCTGCTGGGAATTTTTCCCGGCCGGAGACTGCTTCCGCAAACAATACGAGGACCAGCTCAACTAACACACATATACACCTGACTGCACACACACACACACACACACACACATGCACGCACAGACTCCAGTCCCTTGGACTTCGTTTCTCTGTGACTTACGCGGAGGAGGACACTGTTTGGAATGCGTTTGAGATTTTTAACATAGTTAAAGCTGCTCCCAGAACACACTGGGACAGAGAGAGCGAGAGAGAAAGAGAGTCTGGACGCTTCTCCATTCTACATTTGCTTTCTTAAACTCATAAAGAGGAGCAAAAAGAGAGAGAGAGAGAGAAAGGGAGAGAGAGAGAACAAGAATGAGGAGGAAGTAGCCGGATGATATAAAAGAAAAAGTTGGCGGAGGGCAGACATCTCGCTCATTCTTGGTCTCTTTATTTGTTTGGCAGGATGGACGGATGAGTGCATGGATGGATGGATGGATACTAACGAAAGACAGGCAACATGATATTGGCCAGGGGAAACAGAAGGGACACAGTGCCTTACTAAGCAAAGGGTGAGCTATGCAAGCTGTAAGAAAGAGAGAGAGAGAGAGAGAGAGAGAGAGAGGGAGGTAAATAGAGAGACAAATAAGAAGATAGAGAGAAGAGGGCTACAATAAAGGTGCAATTTACTGCTAGTGTAGGTATATAATTAGGAGAGAGAGTGAGAGTGTGTGTGTGTGTGTGTGTGTGTGTGGAGACGTAATCAAGTGTATGACGGTGATTAGAAATACCCGTAAGGCTGTGTTCAAACTGTGTGTTTTTTCCTTTTACCCTACACGGTTGCATGTGAGGGGGCATGTGCAAACAGCCAACACAGAGAGCAGAGCTGACATACAAACTCAATACTTTTTTATAATAATAATAATAATAATAATAATAATAATGGCTTTACGGTTAGCACGTTTGCCTCACACCTCCGGGGTTGGGGGTTCGAATCCCGTCTCCGGCCTGTGTGTGTGGAGTTTGCATGTTCTCCCCGTGTTTCGGAGGTTTCCTCTGGGTACTTTGGTTTCTTCCCCCAGTCCAAGCTGATTGGCATTTCCAAATTGTCCGTAGTGTGTGAATGGGTGTGAGATTGTGCCCTGCGATGGGTTGGCACCCCGTCCAGGGTGTCCCCCGCCTTGTGCCCCATGTTCCCTGGCATAGGCTCCAGGCTCCCCGCGACCCTGTGTAGGATAAGCGGTATGGAAAATGGATGGATTAATGAATGAATGAATAATAATAATAATAATAGTCCCTGGTGGATGTGCTTCATGAGCTTAAATCACCTACCTGGTTACCTATGTTGCCTACATCAGGGTTATTTACAGCTGAGCCACCTTAAGTATCTTACTCACGCTTACCAGCCATAAAACACAACATTTTTTCAATTAGAAAGACTAAGGGGAAAGGGGAAATATAAATAAAGAAACTGACATCCTTTGGCGTTATACTTATTGGCTGTGGGACAATAAACACGCATTAACTCGTAATCATTCATTCAACAGAGCTTTGCTCGTCTGTGCCAGCCTCCGAAATCATTTTGCTCACTCGTGGCATGTTACGAAGCCAAATGACAAACAGGCCCCAAATTGAATATATGTAACGTTTATGTGTTTGTCTTGGCAGCACTCTAGTGTCTATTGAGGATGGCCTGTTGAATAGCCCTGGCCAAAACAAAGAAATGGTATTACATATAGCTCACTTCCCAGCATGATGTTATCAGTGCATCAAGTAAACATAAACAATTACTGTATATTGCTAGTTGTGGGTTTCCTCTCAGCTCCAAGATGAAGAAGATTGGCTAAAGCGAATTGGGCATAGGTATAAATGAGTGTGTGAATGACTGGGATCCCATCCGTGGTGTATTCCCGCCTCGTGCCTGGTGCTCCGGTGATTCCAGTGGATCCACCGACCAGGATAAAAGAAGAGGGATGGTTGAATGAATGGAAGTTATTTACCAAGTATTGAATACAAAAAAGGTATTATAATAAGTTACCGTTACACCATGAGGGGGGTGGGGTTTGATTTGAGTAAGGGCGTATTGATTCAGTCTAAACATCAGTATAATCAGATGCAGGGCGGAACCCAGTGGTCATATCATTCCTCAGGATATAATGAACTCAGCACTGCGCTATCGTCATATCAGCAGAAATTGAGCTTAATGCGGTATTTTTTTCTGTATAAAAAAAGCACATAGAGTGAACACAGCCTAAGAGCATATAAAGTGCTTCAGTATAAAGCCATGGGGGTTCGTGTTGGACGAGAGAGAGAGAGAGAGAGAGAGAGAGAGAAAGAGAGAGAGATTGTAACCCGTCAGGATTACTATTGGGTTTTCATTTCAGCCCCACCTCACCCTTTCCTACAGCATTTCTGTGTTTGTTTGTGTTTTGTTTTGTTTTTTTTCCCTTTCTTTCGGTAATGCATTTATGCAACAGCAGAGTTAACTCTTTATATACAAATTCTAGAGATCTATCTAAGAAAAAAAAAAAAAAAAGTTTCATTTTTGCATGTTTATTATGCAAGTTTAAGACGAACGTTTGAAAAATTAAGAAGACGCAAAACTATCTACGGTCACGCCGACACTTTTATAGGTTTAAGATCATTTACGATATCTCTATGCTACCCGAGTGTTGTGGGCTTTCTTGTGTATTACCAGCCACTGTCATTAGCCAAGGATCCGCTTTGGTCCAGGCTTCCTCAAGACACTGTAGGAACACGTGAACACGAACACATCTCCATCTGAACGGACTACGCTAAAGCTAAAGCGATGCTCATCCACAGAAGCCGAATCATCTGAGTCGACCGTGTGAAGCTCAGAGATCTTCTAAACAGGACGTCGGTCAATCTCTAACACGGACGACCTCACGTTCCATCCCAAGAGTGGAAGCTTATATCACTATCTGACCACTGGATATGTGTATCATACAAAGTATTGATGATTATAACGTCACATCTTCACAACCATCATCGCGTTATTTATTTTCTGTACCCGTTCCATAGACCATGAAGAAAGCGCTTTTTCTTATTTGTCACACGAAATAATGTGAAAACCATTGCAATAATTGGCTCAAGCCAATCTATAAAAGTGGAATTTTACTCATGTAAAGAATTTTGATAACAAACATCATGAGGAAAACAAAAACAAACAAACAAAAAAAAAAAAAACACCTCATAGGAAAATAATCTGTTACAACTGAGTGTGCTGTTCAGAGTTGTGAATACATAACTGTGTGTTAAACCTGTAAAGGAAACTTAAACACAACAATGGACTTGCATGATTTTGAAAAATAAATGCTTATTTATTGAAGGGTGTTGCGGACGCACGTTCTTCCGGTAACACACAATTCACACAGGCTGCATTTACAGTGTATACCATTTCCTCCATATTGCACATTTTTTATATATAACATTTCTGAAGAATTGTTTTTCTTGCCTCGAATAGCTACCCATTATAGCTATCAGTTGTTTGGTGTCTGAATTTGCGTATTTAGTTTTGCAATTGCAACATGGGAAATTTAGACAGAACACACGTGAAGACGTGAGATTTCCCGGGGGCGAAACGAGAAACACCAGAAGTCTATTGCAGGGATCAAAACACAGGCAATGACCATTAGCATATAATAGATCCTAGTCAGAATCAGAACAAACAGGAGTCGAAAGCATGGACGCAGCAATAATCTCAGACGTAATGAAACTAAATGCCCAATGAGACAATGAAACACCCGGATTGCAAGTAGACATAGTAATCGTAGAGAAACACGGAACAGGTGAACACAGTCAGGGAACAAACCAACGACAGGACAGGGTGGAGACTGAACCGAAACGGAAATGCTTCATTCAACCGGAGGAGTTGATTCAACTCGAACCGGTGTTCAACCGGTGTTACGGTGTGCGACACCCTCGGAGAACGGCAAACCATGGCAGCGATTAATAAATGTTCACAGCTGCCTTTTTTTTTTTTTTTTTCTTTCAAATGTTTTTAATTTAAATTGTTAGTCTAATATTTTTGCTCCTTAAATAGTTTTATTAAGTCATTCCATTCAAATGATTTCATCAGGCTTAATGAGGAAAATCAAAGACTTCAATCATACTGGACTGATCACCTTGATATATTTGCAAGCATAAATCATGGCTAATGTTTATTGTTTCTGTTCAGTGCTGATCAGCATGTTATTCCCTTGTATCATCCTTACCTCCTCATTAAAAAAAAAAAAAATCAGCTAGAAGTCCCTTTGTTCCTGACGCTCTTACGGGGTGATGTACCAAACTGAGAAAAAAAAAAATCACAGCCTCTCTAGATAGCTACTATTATTTTTTCAGCGTTGAGACGTCCTTTTGTCGATTTTTTTTTTTTTCCGTCAATAGATAACCGTCACACCGTGTTAGAGCTATAAGCAAGTCTATTTACGATACTGGACAACTCTATATGGTTTGAAATGAGTGTGAAATTACCAAACTGATGGCTATAAAGCTTCCGTTACTCGTTTGCTGCATTAGTCTTATAGGTTTAAAACTAAACAAGCAAAGTTTGGACACCAAACATGGACGCTCTATATATATGAACCATTCTCGACAAATATACACACTAAAAACTGAAGAGATGTAGACGTGTATAGACTTGTGTTGATGTTAACTCGATATCTAGGTGCTCAGATTGAGAACATTTTCACATGACGCCTTGAGACTTGAACACCTAAAGTCAGTAGGCCTATTTTTGCCGTGGTATATCAGTGCCCATTCCTTGAGATGTGCTGTCTGACTTTAGACCAGTTCTGACCTGCTGTGCTCCTTTATGTCTAAAATACAGCACATTTTGGCGATTTTTCTCCCTCTAACATGCTCGCTTTGATCCCTCGGGGTTTGTAGGTGTGTTAAAACCGTGCCGGACTCCACATATACAGGATCGCTGTTTCTCGCTTCAGTCTAAACATTGAAATTGTTGCTTTGTGATAAAGGTTTCACCAACCCGTGACTCCCGAGACTGTGTGTTGTGGTGTGAAGATTATGTGGAATTACCATCTATTCAACAAATCACGCTGATCTGGAGGGATCTGAAATCTGCTTGTGCTGTTGGGCACAAACAGTTTGGGCTGCTTACCTCGGTTTGTATCTGATCTAGTGCTTATCTCAAGATGTAAAAAAAAGTGTATTCGCTCAGCGTTTTAAGCTTCCTGACACTTCCATTAGCTCAGAGGTTAATCCCAGCACTCAGCTGGCAGCTAAATCAATAGCAATACTCTGATCGTATCACACCCGTATCTGCAGACAGCTTCAGAAGTTGTATATCGCAACACTCATGATCGTCATCCCACGACGTCAGCATACGCCCTCCGGTTAAGCACCTGTCTCGAAGTCTTGCTCCAGCTCTGTGTCTGCGACAAATCCAAGCCTTTGTCTCGCTCTTTAGCCTTGTCTAATTTACGCATGTTTGCTGGTCACCTGACTGTTTGACCTGCTTCCCCTTTCTGAGTGTTCCTTAGCCCTTTTGTTTGTCTGCCATATTGGTGTTTTAATAAAACCAGAAATCATGCACTGGCGTCCATTTGTACAGTTCATGACACTGTCACGTACTATGTATAAGTAAGTTCTCTAAACCTGGTTAAGAGAGGTGGAAATTGTTAGTCATGGGAGTTACCAGTGGAGGTTTATTGAGAACATCGCTCAGGCTTTTAAAAAAAAAATATATATATATATATATATATTTTTTTTTAACTTCTCACACCCTCTATCTCCTGACAGTCTAGTGGTTTACTCTAGGAGTAGAGGGTAGACTAGTGGTTAAGACTCTGGGTTACTGATCAGACGGTTGGGTGTTCAAGTTGGGCCCTTAACTCTATCTTCTCCAGGGCAGCCGTATCATGGTTGACCCTGCACTCTGACCACAACTTCCTTACAAGTTGGAATATGCCAACAAAAGAATTTCACCATATGCTAATGTACCGTATATGTGGCAAATAAAGACTTCTTCTTAACCCTTCCCATACAGTAGCTAAATGAAAGTCTTCTTTTGTTAATACTTGATAAACAATGATAATGAGTCTTTATCAATCACATATACAGCACCCCTGGAGCAGAGAGGATTAAGGGCCATGCTCAAGGGCCCAACAGTAGCAAATTGGCAATAGTCTTCTGTGAAAGTACATGATACTACATCTTTACTCTCCACCTATTATGCTTTGCTTCTTGTATTTCTTCGCCCTACACTTTTACATTACATCATGTGACCACATTGTGGTTTGTGACGTCCTTCATGCTTTCTCAACTCTTAATGCAATGGACATTCATTAGTTCAACTCTGAGTGACCCATGACCTTGTGAACTCAGAGAATGAAGAAACTCTTGTTCATCTCATTAGCTCTTTAATTTAGACATGGTTGGGGTTTGACCGTAAAGCAACTTTCACATCATTTGTGGGACCCACACCCAGGGTTATATTTTGTACATGTCAAGGCAGTGTAACAGCAGTAGTAGTTTCTTCCATGCACAGGGTTTTACTTAGCATGTTGCTTAGCCGTTGTACTTGTTTAATACATCTGATATTTAAACTAGGCAAAAAAAAAAAAAAACACCATGCATGCACTCTCAATCAAGAGGGTTCCTTTCATCTTAATCCCTCATTTCAAAGATTTCTCGCTCAGATCATTCAAATCTATCCTATAAATCTGGGCCCTAATCTAACATATGCCCCCAACGTGCTAAATCAGGGATTAGCGACTCATCTCCTGGCGACACGTTGGCCCGCACATTGTGGCCCTTATTCGTTCAAGTTGTGTACAAACGACTCTGTGTCAAACTATTTTACAACATGCCCTAATGCATGACTCTGTTGTGTTGCCAAAAAAGTAACGCATTCAGCAGCCTACACGCATCCAACATCTGAAAGAAAGAAATGGATAAGAGAAGAAAATAGATTTCGGTTTTCAGTGAAGCTTAGTCAGAGGTGCTTGTGTCAGAGGTTGCTGCAAGTAAAAGTTCTTTTCGCCGTCCTCAGAAATGGTATAAAGGGCGTCAAGAGAAATGAAAACTTCAAATACAATCGCACAATCACAAATGGCAACACGGTTTCAATGGAGGAGAGGATGATTCAGTGGGATTGTCTTCGGCAGTCCTTTGTTTTTATTCTAAATTGATATCATGTAGGTGTGCGCACACAGTTATGGAAATGTGCTCTGTATTTCATGAAGTAGTTTTCACATCTGGTTTATTTGAATGTCGATATGGAATTATGTAATAACATCAAAAAACTTAATAACGTAATGTTCTCCAAGTGTATTTGAATAGCCCACAGCTTCACATCCACCGGCGCTTTATGATCCCTCATAAGGCGAAGGCTTAATCAGCTGACGCGCATCCATGTCTGCTCGCTGAAATTCACATTTACAAATCACATATTGACTCTAAATGCCATTAACTAAATGTCTTTGACGCTTTGGTATAAAAGACTCTAGTTAACCCTGTAGCACCAGTCTGGTCTCTCTGCACACTGTGTAGTTACTCTGGTCTTCAGTGTGCTTTGTAGGGAGTTCAAGCCTACAGAACACAGAGCCCAGGCTTATATAGTTGTCACGAAGCAGTTGAGGATGCAAGTGCAGGTACTTGGTGGTTTTAATAATCTTGTCAAACAGTACAACGACGTACTCCAAAACTGGTCTGCACTTATATAGTGCATTTTTAACCTTAGCGGTTCTACAAAACGCTTTACACTGGTTCTCATTCACACACACACACATACACACTAATGGTAGCAGAGCTGCTATGCATGCAAGGCTCTAGCTTGCCATCGGGAGCAACTTTGGGTTTTGCCCAAGGACACTTCGGTATGTGGAGTCACGTGGGCCGGGAATCGAAACACCGACCCTACGATCAGTGGACAATCCGCTCTACCACCTGATCCACAGCCGCCCCCTTGCTCAGTAAACAGGCATGGGTCAGGCGATGTACAAACAGCATAAACCAGGTCAGGCGAGGTCAAAAAAACATAAAAAAAACAAAACAACGTCAAAACCAGAGAAACGAACGATCGAACATATGGCTTGGTATCGACTGGTACAAGAGACACGAGCGTATACTTTGCAATCAATGTGAAAACTGAGAGTCCTTATAGAGTGTAGTGTAAGTGTGGTAGGGCAGGTGATTGAGTCCGGGTGTGTGTGATCAGTAATCAGGAGAGTGTGAATGTGAGAAGGTCCGGGGTCTTCAGCAGCCTTGTTTGTAGGCTGTGCGGAATCAATATGACGATAGTGTTAGAAAGTTACCACATTAAACAGTTAAGTACAGGCTGAAACAAGGTGTCACTTTGTTCCCTCTTTGCATACTGAGTAAGAATCCATTTTGTCAAAGACCAAGTCATGCCAAAGTAATGGGTTCTGCTCACGCTTTTAGCAGACGCAGTTTGGAAGATTGCAGACCCCAATTTTGCATTCAGAATGATATGTACTTTCTTTCTTCTATGTCTGTCTCCCTGCAGTGTACCCCACTGATAAGAATGCATGCTGTGGTGTGATTTCTGCCCTACCGGTTAAACAGCCGTGGTGGGATTCTAAAAACGTTCACAGGCTCTGGTGAAGGCTCGTTCCATTTTGGAGGTCTGTAACTCCTCACCGTTTGAAATAGTTCTGCTAACACCGCTAACCCAGAGTAACGTCTTCCTATGTGTCAGCCAGACACAACTTTCATTTGTGGAATCCTGTTTCCAACCTCATTGAAATTAAAAAAGACATACACGTAAGTGCATTATCTTTAAAGTCCAAGATAATGAATTGTAACTTAATACAATACATTTTTAATGAAGCACATTGTGAAATGACCTTCTTAATCTACGGTAATTTACTGGAAGCAGACTTGCCATGTAGTTACTGTAATGAATAATTAATAACATTCTTACTGTGAAGTTTATTATAATAATGTATAATAAATAGACTGCAATCCCTATTATTACAGGACTACATATTGGTGACAGTGGCGTATATTACTTAACAGAAGCATTGAGCGCATTCCATCGCGTGCTATTTTACGGACTTCTTGTTGTTTTAAAAACAACATCTGAATTACATTTGAAATCCAAACGGAATATACAGATTTATTTTGATTTATTAAAAGCGTCATTTCAGTTCCGAGAAAAACAAACACAAGATATCGAGTTATACAATTGCTTGGTAAAATGAACAGGTGGAAACTGCTTAAATGTAAGATTTGACAATAAGAAACTGATTAAATGGACGATGAGGCAAGAAGAAACTCCTAACATGGAAGATTATGCCACAGGAAACTCTTAAAATGGAGATTAGACAATAAGAAATGCCTAAAATGGAAGATTATACCATATGAAACTCCTACAATGCACGATTAGACAATAATAAACAAGAAAAACAGAAGATCAGACCATCTGAAACTGTTAAATGGAAGATTAGACCATGTGGAGAGCCTAAAATGGAAAATGAGACAATATGAAACTCCTAAAATAGAAGATTGGACCGTAAGAACCTGATCAAATGGAAGATTGGACAATAATAAACAGCAAAAGTAGAAGATTAGACCATAGGAAACTCTTAAATGGAAGATTATGATGAGCCTAAAATGGAAAATTAGACAATATGAAACGCCTAAAATAGAAGATTGGACCATAAGAAAATCCTAAAATAGAAGATTGGACCGTAAGAACCTGATCAAATGGAAGATTGGACAATAATAAACAGCAAAAATAGAAGATTAGGCCATAGGAAACTCTTAAATGGAAGATTATGATGAGCCTAAAATGGAAAATTAGACAATATGAAACGCCTAAAATAGAAGATTGGACCATAAGATACTGCTCAAATGGAAGATTGGACAATAATAAATGCGTAAAATGGATGATTAGACAATAAGAAACTGCTCAAATGGGTTTGACAATAAAAACACCTCAAATTAAGGATTACCCAATTAGAAATTGCTAAAATGGAAGATTAGACGATGAACAAATTCCTAAAATAGATTAGACAGCAAGAACCTGCTACAGTTGATACCACATTATCAACCTGTAAATCATTTACAGGATCGTTGTTGTATTATAAACATACCATTTCATTAAATACTTATTCTGTCCAACGATCTAAAACAGAGTTCTGTAATTACACGCAGTGTCCTACATAAAGGGTTGTGTTTTTCGTTCATAGCAGCGTGTGTTTTTGACTATCCTGAGGCCAGCTTGCAGTTCACAGTGTCTCAAGTACATTTAAACAAATCATTAGGGGGAGCTGTGACATTTGCCAAAAGAATTAATAAATAATCAATAGCTTTTTTAAGAGATGCAGTAATCTCGAAGCCACAGCTAGGAAGTCCTTCAGTCCGGTAACTGCTCACGAATGTGTGGATTAAGTCAATTTAAAAAGACCACAGGAGACATACAGGATTACATCGTGCTTTCTCCAGGGAATACCAACCCTGAATCGAATGCACGCTCAGCAGTTCCTCACAGTATTCAAGTGTGGAGACTAATGAGCTTCCTCAGAGCTTCACTATAGGAAGTGTATAAGGGAAGAAAACCGGTTTCTACAGCAACAAGACTTACTACTGTGCGCTGATAACAGAGGAAGGCTGGTGTTATGTACTGTACTTTGGGGTGTCCTGATGACCAGAGGCTTGACGTGAGCACAAACGTTCGAGACGGGAAAAGGAGATTGGGCCCTCGCATGCTACAGTGTAAAATAATGGTGTGATAATTGGACTGGAAGTCAAGCAGTGTGTGAGGGAGGAGCGGCAAGTGATGGTGTAATGCCTTCTAAGTCCTAAGCTTCATCAGGGGAGTCCATATCTGAGAGTTTGAGAGAGCATTAGTGCATTGCTGCAACACAGCACGACATATTCACCGTGACCACGTGCTGCTGTTTTCACCTTGCTTACACAGCGGGACAAATCGGATTTATTTCTCGAATCCAATTAAAGGCTAAATGTTGTGTTTGTGTGCGAATTTGTTTATTCAGACCATACACATGAACACTGTGTAGTGCAAGGCAGGAGATGGATAATTATACAGCTACAGCTAAGATTTTATTTATTATTTTTAACATTAGGTTATCTGCATTTCTTACCCTCTTTTTCATTTTGAGATGAGACATGTAAGGACATGACAGTATGTGACATTTATCACCGTCGTGTGTCTTGTTTGTAAAGTCACTTCTCTTAATCTCTTTCCATTATCATGCAGTCAGCAACAGCAATACAGTGGTCCCATACCATTGCTGTCCAAATGCCAGGGATTGTGATATAATGCCACCACTAGTATTGGCACCCTTGGTAAATATGAGGCGGGATTTGGATGATTCTAAGGGCCCTGGTCAGACTGGGGGCCCAGTAGAAAGCCATGTTTTCCTGGGGCGACTGTGGATCAGGTGGTAGAGCGGGTTGTCCACTAATCATAGGGTTGGCGGTTCGATCCCCGGCCCACAAGACTCGGCATGCCGAAGTGTCCTTGGGCAAGACGCTGAACCCCAAGTTGCATGGCAGCTCTACCACCATTGGGGCGTGTGAATGAGAACCAATGTAAAGCGCTTTGTCGAACAGCTAATGTTAAAAATAAGTGCAGACCATGTGCCATGATTGCATGGAAACATATACATATACATATATATATATACAGCCTGATAATTTTGCATGTAGATTAGTAGCAAAAGCCCAAGAATTTTAAGAAATTCTTAATGCGTTGAACGTGTACTTCAAACCATTCCAGTATGGTTTAGAAATCACCCAAAGTCTGTACACAAACTTTAAAGGCACTTGCTGTAAAGGCCATTTTCTTTAATGGTGTACACGGTCACCCCGATGTCTTTCCCACATGTCTCGTCAGACATTCCCAGCCTTGTGAATTAGAAGACGTGATTGATCTCCCAGACTGTTTTCTTGCCAGGGAAAAAGCAGTTTCTCACTGATCTGTGCTTTCAAGGTTTCCTAACTCTCACCTCACCTGAATCAGCTCATCAGTCCATATATTAAGCTGCCCTTTATGACTGGGTCAGGTGTATTGGGGACAGAGAAACCTTGAAAGTGTGCTGGACTGTGAAGGCTGTAAGGCGTGCTCCACAGCATCATCACTCTGTGAAGTCTGTGTACTGTATTGTAAACCCTGCTTCGGTACAGGTAAGTGCTTATTTCTTGATTTTCACTTTGAAGGCATTTAAAAAAAAAAGTCTTAAACACTGATCTGGTTTTAGTATACGTGCTGCCCTAGCTGACTTTTCTGTCTGGCATAAAGTGTCGGACTATATCAGGTGTTTAACTGAATAATTGCAAACCAGAATAAAATGACGTTAAATGAAGAAAGGTGTAGATCCTGGACGAGCCCCCTAAATTCCGTTACACCTCAGTTAAGTACAGTAACATCATGTGTGTAGGGAAAAAATTAAATACATTTTCCGCTGTATACAAGTGATAGAACGTAGCCTATTTATTTATATTATCTATAGCATTCTCAGTCACATTTGCAGTTTATAGATCGCTTTTCCCGGATTATGCCTCACGTTCACGTTCTCTCTGGCGTGACCTCTCTTCAATACTTTACATTTAAGCCAGCTTTCCAAATCACTGAACGACCCGATAACTCCACATATGCAGACATGTATAAAACTGTAAAAGTGTGAAATTGTCTTTGGCTGTTGAAGCTGGTGAGGAGCAGATTATGAAGCTCATGGGCATGAGGCTTTAATCCCTCTGTGACATGTAGCAGTGTGTTAAAATATTGATGTAACAGACATGGCATCTTTCATCTCTATAAGCATGTGTAATCAGATACTAATAGTCATCAGAAATGATTAGTAGGATATGTAGTGACCCATCCTTAGTGGTTAGCATGTTTGCCTTGCACCTCCAAGGTTGGGGGTTCAAATCCCGCCTCCGCAGTGTGCGTGGAGTTTGCATGTTCTTCCCGTGCTTTGGGGGTTTCCTCTGGGTACTCCTGTTTCCTCCCCGAGTGCAAAGACATGTGCGAATGTGAGTTTGTGTGCGATCGTGCCCCGTGATGGGTTGACACCCCGTCTGGGGTGTCTGCCCCAAGTTCCCTGCGAAAGGCTCCACGCTCCCTGTGACCATGTATTGGATAAGCGGTACAGAAACTTGATGGATGGATGGTTTGTGATCTCTGTGGTAGCCCACTATCTGTATTATTAATCCCTTGCACGTGTAAATGATGGTGGATGTTTGACTGATGGCGTCTGATGGCGCAGGAAGAGATCTCTTTTTTTCTGCAGTTATTTTTTTAATACAAACATCATTTTAACACAGCCCGTCTAACGCATAAAAACGTGGCTCCAAAACCAGAATTTTATGTTTTGTTTTTGCTGAGGATCATTACGGGAGGACAGTTATTGTTAAAAGTTGTTGGCTATTAATATGGTTTATACATAGTTATAATTGAGATTTTTTTTCTTCTTCTTCTCTTTTTAACAATGCATTCTTTTCACTGCTTCCAACAAACGACAGATTTGCCAGACTCTCTGAAACGGGCTTTAAGACAACACAGAAAGCCTGGCTTCCCCTGAAAGTTCATGTTTATGTTTAACAGTGTCTATATTATTCATTAGTCTTGGGTTGAATTCAAAATTTTAGCGAACTAAATGATCAAATATCTAACTGCATTATCACGCTGTTTGTTCATTTAACTCCAACTGTTTTTGGCAGACAGCACAATCTCCTCTGAAGACCCTGACACAGCGCTAATAGACAGCTATTGAAGCCTGTGTGTCAGTTAGCATGTCTTAGGTGTTTGTGTACTCGCTGTTTTAATGGGATGAAAGATTAACACTCACTGGACAACCACCTGCCAATCAGTAACTTGGGAATGAGCATGACTAACATCTCAAGTTCAAACGTACCTGTGCCAGTTGGAATCGCTCGCAGGCCTGCTGTAGGTATAATTTGTAAATATCATTGATATTACACTGTAAGTACAGTATGAAGTTCTGTCTGATTACTTTCAGTCATTTCTGAAATGTGTTGCTAATAATTCGAGCTAATGACGGCAGCTTTCACGTCCTTCTACAGTTAGCTGCTTCTTGGCATACAATGGCAGACACTGTTAATATTGACCTGATTTTAGACATTGCCAACTGAAGGGAATAACGTTGATTATGATGTTACAGTGGCACCAGTCAAGGGGTGGGATATATTTATTAGGCAGCAAGTGAACAGTCAGTTCTCGATGTTGACGTGTTGGAAGCGGGAAATATGGGCAAGCATTAGGATCTAAACGACTCTGACGAGGGCCAAATTGCGATGGCTAGACGACGGGGTTAGAACGTCTACAAAACGATAGGTCTTGTGGGGTGTTTCCTGTATGCAGTAGTTAGTACCTACCAAAAGGGGTCCAAGGAAGGACAAACGGTGAACTGGCGACAGGGGCATGGCTGCCCAAGGCTCACTGATGCGTGTGGGGAGTGAAGATTAGACCGTCTGGTCTGATAGCACAGAAGAGCTACTGTAGCACAAAGTGAAGGGGTGTACTTAGACTGCAATGTTAAGGTAGGTGGTACATGTCAGAGTCGTTCAGTTGCTTACGATTGGCCATTCTTCCTACTTCCAACACATCAACTTCAAGAACTGACTGTTCACTTGCTGCCTATTTTATCCCACCCCATGACATGTGCTATTGTAATGACATAATCAGTGTTATTCACTTCACCTGTCTGTAGATTAATGTTATGGCTGATTGGTGTATATTTGCTGGAAGTATGTATTTATGTGTCTTTAGGCCTCTGGCACAGCTGCTATTAGCCCCACTACCAGTGTGACCAGTGAGAGCATAATGTTGGGAATAAAACATAGAGTCAGTACAACAGCCACTAGGGGGCAAATTCCAAGCATTTTATCCAGCATTCGAATTGTCTTTGTGTGGTTACAGTTTGACAGAGGTGACACAAATTTATTATTATTATTATTATTATTATTATTATTATTAGGTTATGAATCCAGAAATGTGGTCTTTTATCTATCTTCATTTACTGTTACAGAGGTTGCTTTATGGGGCTGCATGGTGGCACAGCATGTTCCTGTACACGTTCTCCCTCTGTCCACATGGGCTTCCTCCAAGTTCTCTGGCTTCCTCCAACCTCCCAACATCATGCCAGTAGGTGGACTAGCTAAGATAAATTGCCCCTATGGGGTGTATGAATAGGTGTGAGAATGTGTGTGTGTGTGTGTGTGTGTGTGTGTGTGTGAATCCATCCAGTGAGTATTCCCACCTCACAGCCAGTATTCTTGAGATAGGCATTGGATTCATGCTGATGAAAAGGCAGAGGAGGAGGAAGAGTTACAGGAAATAAGAAGAGTGACCTACAATCATCCTCTGAAGTGCAAGTATCTGTTTCAAGTAGTTTCAAGTTGTGTGTGTGTGTGTGTGTGTGTGTGTGTGTGTGTGTTGTTTTGTTTCCTTTTTCTAGTAGCATTTTACAACTCAGACTGTACTTACATTGCATTGAACATTTTGAAGGTCATACAGTATATCATATAGGAAGCTGAAGCTCTGTGTGTCTGTTCTGTCCTCTCGGTGCTCAGAGACACAATCAGTAGTTAGCTCTTACGGCTCCATACATACAGTGCTGTGAAAAAGTATTTGCCCCCCATCCGGATTTCTTCTGTTTTTGTGTATATCTCATAGTAAATTGGTTCAGTAATGAAAACTAAATCTAAGATAAAAACAAAGGCAACCTGAGTAAACACACAACAAAGTTTTTAATGTAATTAATCAAAAACGTTATCGAATACCAATTGGGCCTGTGTGAATATGTATTTGCCCCCATAGTTACTAATTCCCCAAATCTATGACAGTGCATTCATAATGGGGTTCAGCTGGACAAGACACAACCAGTCCTGATTACTGCAAACCCTGTTCAATCAAATCTACACTTAAATAGAACTTTTTCAACAGCATGAACTTGGTTAAAAGGTCTTACCCAGTAACACACTATGACAAAGATGAAAGAAATTCCAGGAATGATGAGGAAGAAGGTGATTGAATACATCAGTCTGGGAAGGGTTAGAAAGCAATTTCAAAGGCTCTGGGACTCCGAAGAACCATAGTGAGAGCCATTATCTCCAAATGGAAAATCTCGGCACAGTAGTGAACCTTCCCAGAAGTGTCCGACCTTACAAAACACAGCAACGAAAGTGAAAGACTGATCTCCAGTTATCGGAAGCGTTTGGTTGCAGTTCTTGCTGCTAAAGGTGGCACAACACAGATTTTAAGTTTAAGGGCGCAATTAATTTTTCACATTGGGGATAGGTGTTGGATAACCTTTTTTCTTTCAATAAAAAATAAAAACTGTATTGTGTGTTTACTCAGATTGCCTTTGTTTGTTTGTCTGTTACTCAGATTGCCTCTGTTGTATTTTGTTTGAAGATCTAAAACTATTTAGTATGAGATATACACAAAAACAGAAACGTATGAGGCCTACTTTTTCACAGCACTGAATGTTCACCTCTCTTGAACATTTCCACATTTTGTAGTGTTACACCCTGGAATCGATATGAACGTTTACCTTTTGATTTATACAATATGTCTAGAATTTTGTGTGAAATATTGCTTATTGTGACACACACTGGTTAATTTAACAACACTATCATGTCACCCCTTGGTAGAACCACCTTTAGCTGTCATTCCAGCCGCAAGTCTTCTGGGATATGTTTCTTTCTGCTTTGCACATCTGGATTTGTATATTTTTGCCAGTTCTTCTTGGTAGAATTGCTCACTCCTATCAGACTGGATGTAGACTGTTGGTGAGTTACAAACAGTTTGTTTGGCAGTATGCATAATGGCATTGTCCTGCAGGATCCCTGTCGCAAGTCTCTTTCAGCCTGGAGAAAAAGGTTTTCTTCTAACATTGCCCCGTTTTTGGCTCCGTTCATCTTGCGCTCAAGCCTGACCGGTTTCCCAGTCCAGGCTGATAAATGAAAAAAAGCATTCCCACAGCATAATGCGACCACCATCATGCTTCACTGAAGGAATGGTGTATTCTGAGTGATGAGCAGTGTTGGGTTTCCACCAAACGTAGCACTTTGTGCCAATGCCAGAATTTGGAATTTTGGTTTTTCAGACCAGGGAACATTTTTCCACTTTTCCTAAGGTTTTTTTTCTTTTTTTTTTTTTGCCAAACTTTCACATAACCTGCCAGTCTTCTATAAAGCCCAGATTTGTTGAGTGTCCAGGTTATGGCTTCCTTGTGAATAGCTTAGCATCTTCTATCTAAGCTGTGTATCTCTCCAGCTCCTTCACTTGCCCTCATGGTTGCCTTTTTGTTGGAAGCCTCATCTAGACAGTTGTGATGTGCCATATTCTTTCTATTTCTTAATAATTGGATTGAATAATGCTCCATCATAAATCATTTAGGGATGCTTATGCAATCACCATTTTTATTGGTCATTTATTTAGCAAGCTTCTTTGATTCTCGGTATTGTGGGCTATTTCAATACATAGATTCAGGAGATATAATCCCAGGTGTTCCGGGTTGTAACACAACAAAAAAGTTCAAGGGGTGAATAATTATACAAGACACTGTATGTCAGAATTGGCAGCTTTATAATACAAGACCAGGAGGTAGGATTAGGTTTTCTAGCTCCTGCCAGATTTTAGAGAGAATTTTAGAGAGAATCTGTCGCACCAGCTGGCAGGCGTTGTTGAAAACACAGTTTTCCCATCTTGTTCAGTAGCTGTCCAAATTTGATCAGCACCCTGTCATATAACCCATGTTCCAGAAGTGCAGGAGTCACTGAAACAATGTATTGTTGAAAGAAAGAAAGAAAAGAAAAGAAATGAAGCAAAGGTAGAAAGATAGCTGCATGGGTCCTGAGTGAAAAGGAAGAAGGTTTTATTTAACTACAAATTGAAAACATTATCAGTCATGGCACTCAGCCCAAAGTAATGAATTTCAGGATTAAGCCTGGATCTGCTGTGTTTCACTCTTGCCCCGTCACCTTCGGTCCTTCACCATTTTTTTCATGTGTTTTTCTTCACAGGCCATTGTCCCCCAGTCTGATGTTTGATGTGATGTTTGACCTGTATCTGCATGATGTAATGCATTGTACTGCTTTCCCATGATTGGCTGTTTAGATAACTGTCTGTATGTGCAGGTGTTCCAATTAAAGTGTGTATATATATATATATATATATATATATATATATATATATATATATATATATATATATATATATATGGGAGTAAACTGTGGCCCACAGTTCACATATATAATGACTCATTCACACAAAAGAGCAGTAAGCCTCAGCCTCAGAATTAGAGAGAGATAAAATCTGACAGGTGTAAAAAAAAAAAAAAAAAAAAAGCATCACAGATTCTGATGTCTCTCCCTCTCTCTCTTTCTCTCTGGCATTTCCATTTGCTGTCTCTGGCATTCATATGAGATGGGCATTAACCTCAGGTATTATAGTGTGACCTTAATTAGCCTCTGCTTTAAAGGCTTTTATTAGTATGCAAAAGAAAAGGCCAGTGTTTGATGAATGGTGTTTTGGTGGTGGGGTTTCTCTGTGGGAATCAACCCCGTGTGCCTGGAATCATTTTGTAAAATTCGCAGTCACACCCCATGCACATATCACACTGTAGACTAGGTCAAGTAAGGGCTCATTGACTGCGTTGGCAGCCCTATTAATCGCAGCCATCGATAATGTCGAGATCCAACAATTTTGCCACGGATCGGAGCAGAGAATCTGACTTGTGGTCGTGATCGCAATATTAAAAAGGACAAAGAACATATCGGGTCATCACAGGTAAGATTTAATGTCAAAGAAATTCAAAATAAAATCAGTTAAAGATCTGTGGGAAAATTTGGAGAATTACAACAAACATAACGTTTTATTTGACCCAATCTTACTTGAAAACGAATTTCTCCTAAATCAAGGTCAGCTCCATATTGCCAAGCTCATGATATGGTTCTCCTCAAGCCTTCGACCTCTAGTCACTGAATCATTAGCACGGACCTTAACGATCTATCAACTAACAGCTAAGCGCAGAATTATCGAGACACTCGAATGCAACAAATTAAACAAAACTTTTGCGAGCCTTTGCCTTTCGTTTATTATATCCTAGACGTTATGATCCGCCGTGTTATTGACGTCTTGTTGGTGTCTAATTAACCTGCCACACAGGAAGCAAATGACTGAGAAGCGTGAAATATGACAAGAAGGAAAAATCGAGTGTCAACATGATCTGTTTTTTTCATGGAATCGAGGGAAATGAAACCAACTTCCTGACGTCAGCAGCAGTGAGAGCGACTATCAGTTTATTAAGCTGTGTAGGCAAACACACGTATACAGTAAATAATGATTACGGCCGTAGTCACTGGTGCCAAAATATTTCCAGTCTGTGTAAACACTGTTTGTCCTGGACTTTCTCAGCTGTGATAGATTGCAGCTTTGTGAGAACTCGGTCAGCACAGCAGTTTTTCACAGCACTGTTTTTTCCCCCCAGTGCCTGCCAATTAATGTGTGTGTGTGTGTGTGTGTCTCCACAGTGTCTATTGGCTCTTTTTGTTAAAGCACTGTAAGATTCATGGACTCCTGATGTTGAAAGCCATTCGTTGAACAGCTCTAACCATCAGCACCAACCTTCCTCTCCTGTCTCCACCTCCCCCCCTCCCCATCTCTCTCTGGATTCCCTCCCTGGAGGAGAGATGGAATGAGGTGAATGATGATTCATACAGAACAATGCTGATCCATTCTTCCCACCTGTGCTATGAGTGAATCATGTCATTGAGAGACAGAAGCTCAGCATCATACTCTTCACACCCACAGTGTTGTAGCTCAATTTGTCTGTTTATCAGGAGTGCTGAGTTCACTATTGTACCTCGAAGGCATTTAGAAAAGAAAAAAAAAAAAAGCCCCTTCAACACAGTGATGAGAAGGAGCACACTTGTTATTGTCTGACATCATCACCTGAATACGTTTGTTGTTGTTTCATTTTCATCCATTCATCAGACAAATATAACATTCGCACAATTCTCGCTTTACTGTTAATGTCATTTATCAGCCAACAATATATGCTTCGTTTTGTACTGCAGCTACAAGTATAGTCACAGAAGTCATAATATTACAGCATTCATATAGATTACAGTAAGTCACACGGTGTTCGTAATCCTATCAGCATGTCTGTGTGAAAATACTGAAGAATTGGGTGAGGCAAAACATTTTGGGCGTCAGACATACATCACATGAAGCAAAACAAAAAAATTCCTGGAGAAAATGTGGTGGGGGGGGGGGGCAGTTTTGATGCTAACTTGACGAAAAATGTTTCATTTCAAATGGACAACAATAATGAACCCTTTCTCACAGTACACTGAATCGACTTATCTGACGTTTTCAGCTAGTATAAACAAATAACTTATTTTATCGCCACAAGTCTGTCATAAGGTTAGTCAGGATACTGTTGGGTTTCTGCGTGTAGAGTATCTTGACTCTTGTATCTTGATGGGAAAGCGGAAGGGTGTGAGCCCACTTCTGAACAAACGATTCACATCTATCCACAATAACATTGGTCCAGAGAGAAAACGGACAGCACGACTAAAGCTTTTCTTGATAGTCCAACACTTTATACATCTACCACGGAAACATTATACGATTTAAACCTAGTAGGCTAAGTAAAGAAAGAAATAATTATTCAAAACTGCAAATTCTGCTTGTCTACTTTCATATGAGGCATTAACCACTACTGTGGAGTCGGACATCACAAATACATGCCCCAAAACAGGTGGAAATTCTATTTGTTAATACCCCATTCTTGTAGTAGCATTAAAATACATGAACCAATGAATGAATTAAAGCATAAATTAATGATTTAAATAAAAATAAAAAAAAACACAGTGGGGACAGTCGATCTTTGAAGCCATACAGTTTAATATGACATGTACAATACATTGGATGTGTCCCTATCCCTCATGTGTGTCATTTGGCTGACTGACAAACGGCAAGCAGGTAGATGCCCTTCATCTCTAACCTCCTCTAGAGTGCAGTAAACACAGAGGGGTCAACATTCTCACCTCCACTGCTCAGCTACGTTCCCTTTCCCGCCCCGCGTTTTGCTCTGCTCTGATTGTATTCTGTGACAAATGTCTTGAAAACTAAATGGAATTTATTAATTCCCCGTGGCCCAGATCAGCCGAGTTGCTATTCACTTCAAGAACTGATTATGGATAATAAGCAAACAATGATCGTCTTCAGTGAATGGCATTGTTAAGGATTTGCCCTCAGTTCTGTTGGTCTTTTGTTCGTGTAAATTGAATTCGGATTGAGGTGAATGATGATTAATACAGGACAAATCTCTCACACTCTCTCTCTCTCGCTCTCTCTCTCTCTCTCTCTCTCTCTCTCTCTCTCTCTCTCCTGGTTCCCTTCTTGGAAGTGAGTTGAAATGAGCTGAATGATGATTAACTATATACCTTCTCAGTACTATATAGGTGTGTGTATATGGATGTGGTTGTATATGCCATGTATGTGCGTATTTGTATTAGGAATACTGTAAGTTCTGTGCTTTGCTATCTCATGTGCATCTTTATGCTATTTCTGTTGCGTTTTCAGCTTCTTTGCTTTGCTCAGCAGCTCACTTGCATGTCTAAAAGCAGGTAAATATGACACACATGGCACTGCATTATCTCTCAGCCAAGTGAGTAAACAAAATGCACCCCACTCTGTTTCACAGCTAACTGGCATCCACACCAGGTTTATTGTGCCAGATAAGCTTTAGCCTGTTGTGCTTCCCACCTACTAATCAAGCACCGACGTAAACATCAAGGAGACAAAAAAACGAGACCAAATCTAACTTGATGCTTAAAGACTATTCAAAGCATTACTGTCTGAGACGCATTTAACCCCAACCCACTTCAAATGTACAGCATAGTATCTAATGCTGAGTTCATGGCACCGTGTAAGTGTTCATTTGCAAGTTGCTATAATGTCATTTCCCACCTGTAAACAGGGAAGGAACTGGGAACTGGAGAAGATTACCCCAAGCTGACGTGTTGAAATTTCAAGTTGAGGGGGCATTTCCCCAGGGAATTCCCTCGAATGAAGCACTCCTCTGTAGATTTCAAGACAATGAACTGAAATATACATCGAAGTGGAAATTAGTGTCCTGAAACGAATAAATAAATAAATAAATAAAGCTGTTTTGAAATTGAAAAGACCACACAGTCTCAGAATGTAAAGAAATATAAAGTATACTATAAAAGTTTTTTTTTTTTTTTTAAATCTTGAACTGTTCTGCTCAAATGGGGGTTCACGATCTAGGAAGAGAGAGAGCTGTTATTCTCTCTGTGTAAGGTTTCACAGTGGGGAATGGATTCTGATTTTAAAAGTCCATGTTGCACATGATAAGAATTCGATAAGAAGGGAATGTAGCATATGTCGTTATATGTAACGTACATGGAATTTTCACCTCTTACTCATTTCCAATGCAGCAGAGAATTTAGGATATACTCTACGGCAGTGGTCACCAACCCTGTTCCTGGAGTTCTACCGTCCTGAAGACTTTAGCGCCAATCGATCGTGCCCACTTGACTATTTAACCATTGCCTTAAGTTCTTGATCAGCTAAAAAGGTGTGTTAGATTTTGGGTGCAGCTGAAACCTGCAGGAAGGTAGATCTCCATGAACAGGATTGGTAACCACTGCTCTACAGCATCCTTCACGTTGTCCAGATGTTGTGTTCTGCTCGCTCGGTGGGTTCACGATGGAAAACTTGGCCTGGTTACAGCAATGTTTGAAGCAAAAAAAAAAAGGTCAGCTAGAGCAACAAAAAAAACAAAACAAAGGTCAGCCAGATTCACATGTCTGTCACTGTCACATCACAACATGTGCAGGGCGAAAATAATTACCCAGTGCAGTAATCCGTCACCTCGATGCCCATCTGTACGCCTGCATGTGAATAAATACATCGTCCTCTCATGTCACTGGGAAAAAACTTCACAGCGCTTTTCCTGCTCCTGTCAAGCTGAAGAATATTATGAAAGGGATATTATATATGGCCTTTATCTGTGTGTAGTTTAGATAGCCCTCTGTGTGGCCCTCCTCTCTGTGTAATGGCCTGTCAGATCAGATCTGTGATGATGGAGTACCGATTCGATCACATCACAATAGCGCAGGATACGGCTTTTCAGAAAGGTACGGAGGACGAAGGAGAAAGAGAGAGCGAGCGAGAGAGAGAAGGCACATTTTGCTCTGTGCCAACACTAATTGCTTGTTTTCTCTGTGGGTGGATCAGATCTTTCCTCTTTTGACTTGACATCACATCACCACCTCCTCTACAGGACTTAATACTTTCCCTCCATTCTCATTCTCTGTCTTACTGTATTTCTCTTTCTGGTACCTCTACTCGACTAGACTAATACTCTCTCTCTGTCTCTCTCTCTCTCTCTCTCTCTCTCTCTCGCTCTTTTTCCCTCTCTGTTTCTCTCTTTCACACATGCGCTCGTTTCAGTTTCATCTCTCTTAGAACCTCCCTGTTGTTTCTTCCGCGTTCCCACTTTCTGTTTCTCCCACATGAAAAACTAGTTTGCATTCTTCCCGAAGGAAAAAAACATATCTTCAACTTCTCTCTCCATCTGTCCTCCTCCTGAGAATTTAAAGGAAACAAATCTTCGTAATGACCATGTGATCTTCAGCGGTGTCGATAGGTTATTGTCTAATGAACTTTGAAAGAAGAACCGCATATGGGTGTGACGGTCAGGTGTCCACATACTTTAGGCCAGATAGTGTATACAGAGCGATGGTAGAGCGCGTCCTGAACAGCCGTCTAAGCGTGTGATACGGGAACTGCACAGCCTCGGACCGCAAGACCCTACAGCGAATTGTGAGGACATCTGAAAAGATCATCGGGGTTTCTCTAACCACGATCGACACCTCATTCAACAACCGCTGCATCTGCAGAGGCACCAGTATTGTAGACAATCTCTCTCACCCCTCTCATGGACTCTTCACCCTCCTGCCAGTTTGCATGTTCTCCCCGTGCTGCCGGGGTTTCCTCCGGGTACTCTGGTTTCCTCCCCCAGTCCAAAGACATGCATGGTAGGCTGATTGGCGTGTCCAAAAGTGTCCGTAGTGTGTGAATGTGTGTGATTGTGCCCTGCAATGGATTGGCATCCCGTCCAGGGTGTACCCCACCTTGTGCCCGATGCTCCCTTGGATATTCTCCAGGTTCCCCGTGACCCAGTAGGATAAGCGGTATAGATAATGGATGGATGGATGGATGGATTGCTGCTATACATTACGCTTACAGTTTATAGCCCATGTTCCGTAGCCCATAAAACATGAAACAACATTCCGTTCTAATGTATACAATTTACATAGAGGAATGACAATAAAAACCCACTTGTCTTCACTTGATATGTATGTGTGTAAAAGGAAGACAACATAAAAAGTAAAAAGGCAGATGAAAAAAGATAAATGAAATAATAAATCTCTTTTTTTGATGACAGTCACACAGTGAGACATGTGGGAGAGATTCAGCCTTGAGCGTTTGTTCTTTTCCTCTGTTGTTATTGGAAACAAAAAAAAAAAAACAACAACAACCCAACAACAAAAAAAGCATTTTTAATATCTCGGAGCAGGAGTGAGGACATTACTAACAGCTTCCACATGATTGCTTTGTTAACCACGTTTCTAATTAATCACCACCAATACAGACTTGGCCATTAATGAGTGTTTATTTATGTGGAAATCTGGCAACCAAGCAATCAATCCTGATGAGAGTCTGGAAATGAAAAACTCGAATTTATTCATGACACACATGTTTAGGATGTGTGTGTGTGTGTGTGTGTGTGTGTGTGTGTGTGTGTGTGTGTGTGTGAGAGAGACATTTTCTACTCATAGTCCCATGACAGGAAAAGGACAACAACGTGACCTGACATCTGATCATTTGCTTTTAGCTGTATGTTACAATTAAGTACTGTGACTCACAACAGGTTCTGATTATTTTCTCCAAACAGGACGACTGTCATGTGGGTCAAAACTGAATCAAGTCCATTCTCCTGATACTCTGTAACTGAGTTTGAACGTAACCATGACAACAATCAGAAATAATAGTAAGCATCATATACTGATTATTCAAATCCGGCTCTATTTCTCCAAGCAGCTGGACTGTTTTTATTCTCTCTGTGTGCAGAATATGATTTATCGTGTGTGTAAACATGTTTCGAGGTGAGTATATAGGTGTGTGTGTGTGTGTGTGTGTGTGTGTGTGTGTATGACCTTCACTATTTGACATTTATTCAAAAACCTCATCTTCTCTGATAAGCAGAAACACATTTTTTTGTGAAATTTATAAGTACTTTGGCATTTTATTTAGTACGTTTGCGTTCAGGTATTTATTTATTTTTTTTGGGTGCGCAATTCAGGATGCAATTCAAGATAAATCCAGGTGGATGGAAATCCCACTAAAGAGAGCGCAGTAATGCCCATATCAGTTTAATATATCAGCAATGCATTTGATTACTTCAAATTTGTCATTCACATCCAGCATGTGGCACATCGTATGATAAGAGACTGAAGGCTGGTCATCATATTGGTTGAATTGTATTGCATAATCGTATGACGATGCGTAAATAAATCCACCCAGAGTGCTGTATCGTAGACTTTATATTCTGTAGAAGAGAACGCAGTCTGCTGTGCTCATATAGGACAGCAAATAATTACAATCTAGATGCATTTTACAGTTTGGGCGTCCTCCAGATCAGGCTCATTGTGTACCAAAATGTATCTGCTTAGATAACACACACACACACACACACACACACACACACAGTTAATAACCCCATGTTGTTTGGGTGTTTTTGCGTCTGGGCCAACATGCACACTGACAGGCGGTTAGAGCTCGAGTGGGTGTGATAAACTGCACTGAAGTGCACAGTTCAGTCACACTAACCGTGTGTGTGTGTGTGTGTGTTGTAGGAGTCCCTAATAGCCACCAGGAACTATAAATCTAAATTTGAGCTCAATATGCATTAAAACTCAGTTAAATAGAAGAATAATTACTATGTACATCTTTGAATCTGCGTACTTTCAGTGTCGAAATCCTTTCAAATCCACGTGAAGGGATTGAAACTCGACTAACAGGCTGAACTGACGTTAGCTATTTGTTGTACTCTAGCATTAACTGCTAGCACTGCTGCTCACATGCACATACATTTGTTTCGTATTACATGTCAAGTTTAGTGGCAAGACATAAACAATTTATTCACAATCTGCAAACTGTCACATATCCCCCCCCTCGTGCCGAGCGTCTCTGCACACAGTGCTGGGAGTGAGGGGGGAATATGTGACAGTTTGCAGATTGTGAATAAATTGTTTATGTCTTGATGTTAAAATGCATAGCAGCTCGCGGCGCTATGGCAAACTCCTGTGTTTTGTCATGGGTTTGTTTACGTCGTCATGTGTGTTTGTTTTGATTCATGTCTCGTCTCCACCCACGTCCTGTCATTGGTTGTGTCTCTGATGTGTCTTGATCACTTGCACCTGTTATCAGTTTGCCCTTTAATTAGTTTTTGCTTTTAAACCCTTATGTTTATTTGTTCAAGTGTGAAGTATTGTTCAGCCTGTCTTTACCAAGCCTTCTGTTGCAAGTGTTTGATATTTTGTTTTCTTGACTTCTAATAGTTACCAGTTGTTTGCTGATCGCCTGACCTACGCCTGTTTTTGACCGTAGGTTGCCACTTCTAAAGAAATAACACTTACACTGCAACTGTATCCCTCTCAGCCATGCAAGATGCTAGCTTGCTATCAGGAGCAACCCGGGGTTCAGTGTCTCGCCCAAGGACACTTCGGTATGTGGAGTCATGCAGGAATCGAACCGCCAACAATACGATTTGTGTACAACCCACTCTATCACCTGAGCCACAGCCGCCCATATTAGTTGTTGATAATGGAGCGCTATCATAAGCCTGGCTGTTATTTTTCATCACCTTTTTTTTTTTTTTTTTTTTAACACTTATGCTTAATGCTTCAGCACCGCTTTTAAATGAAACGTTACTCATAGCCTTGGTCGAGACAGACTTGTTTTTGTTCGGTCCTCTATATGAAGAAATAGGCTCCATGGGGAGAAATGTGCTGCTGAATATATTGCACACATGGCGGCCTTTAAATGGAGGAGAATAAAGAAAAATTATGTGTTGTAGGTATTAGTAGTGAAAACATTTTGCAGGTTGAAAATTTGAAATCTACAGAAGAAAAATAGTCAGTTTAAGAAAATCTTGAAGACCTGTTGTGAAATTGGATGTCGCTGTGGTGGATTTGTGAGAAACAGTCAAGAACTGGAAGATGGACAATCTGTTCTTGGGCAAAATTGGGGTTTCCTGTTTGTAACATTATTTGAAGTCTTATTTTGAAGAAAATGCAACTATATTTCAACATAATGATATTTTTTACATCTACTGTGTCATACAGTTGTAAAGATAATGCCTAGCTGAGTATGATTTCCTCATGCAGTGAATATCGGGTTTTGATCAAGTTGGTAGATATCCACAGTATGTACTAAAGTAAAATGGACACGAGACTAATCAATCAGACCGTGCGGGATTTTGCGGAGTTGTTTTTAAAAAAAAAAAATTAAAAAAAAATTGCGACGCATTTAGTGCCGTTTTTTGTGCTTTTTTGAGGAAAACTACTTGAATTGGTGAAATTGCAATCGCACGATCTTTCACGATCTTTGCACGGTCTTTCACTGTGATGTTTGTTGGTAAATGAGACCTTTTAGCTGTACTCATGTGAATCGAAGAAGGCTTTGGCTGAATGCGCATTGTGATGACGTCACATGATGTGTCTTGGCCTAAATCTGTGGAAGGTCTGGGGTCATTTTGAAAAATTGCAAGTTCCTGCGGATATTGCGGAGTTATCACTTGATTTTCTGCGGTCACAAAATCGCAAAATCCCGTAGGGACTGATCGGCTCAGTTCGCAATAAGATACTGACCGTCACGCATTGTGACGCTCCTGTGCTGCTGTCAGAATGGAATATTTCAATGCAGTTTATTTATTTGTTTATTTATATTTTATTTTATTTTGACTGATAACCAGATTTAAAAATTCTATAAAAGTACTTATGATTGCAGTACGTTGTAGTCTCAAAATTTCAAACTCTCAAAAGGGTTTTCCCCACACTCCACTGGGTTGGATTTTGCTCTTGTGTACTGTTACAATAATTTAACAAAATGTGCATTCAATTTGAATTTATTGAATGAGTTAGCCAGATAAAGTTAAGCGAATCAGCAAAAGCACACAGAGATCTTATTAACAGAATTGGTATTAACAGAAATTTGTATGGTCTGACGCATGACGAATGCAATGCCGTGTAGCCGGATAATGTAGGCAATTCTCTTTATTACACATTCACGTAAAAACATACTCTTTGCTGAAGTGTTTCACTGCCAGCGTGACTAAAAATAAAACCATAAACACAGTTACAGCATTGACTAAGCCAAATCAAGTCCAGCTCCATCCAGAGGGTTTATTTACAGTTGAACAGCACTGAATAAACTGAGGATGTTTCAGTATACTTTACACTTCTTCTCATAATGTTCTTAATGATAATTTGATGTAATTTAATTGGTGAATGTCTGTTGACAATTGCATCCCTTCCTCGTGGCCATTAGAATAATTTTTGCTGTTGCTTTTTTTGTGTGAACATGAACAACATCAGTCAGAAATGAAGTTTTAACAGTGACATGCTTTAGTTTTTACCCCTTACCCCAGCTCAAACCCCCCACGCACACCCACACACAGTTTTTCTTTGTGTGTTAATAGATAGATCACACAATAAAAAAGAAATGTTCTAAAAACTAAGGAAAGATTAAAAATAAATAAATAAATAAATAAATAAATACACAGGTCCCTAAAGGGTTGGGTCAAAGGAAGAAAATTATTTAGACTTTACAGAGATAGTAAATAACAACACAGAGATATAGAGTTGCAATCAAAATGATCCGACCCCCATTGCAAATCAGGTTTATTGTCCAGTTTTACAGACTTGCACGCTGTTTGCAACGAACAAATCAAACAAAAGCAATTGAAGTAGCTCAACACAACGAATGCTTCAACTGGTTTCCCCAAATTCAACTGAAAATGCAACTAATCGTGACTTATAAGTCGTGAACACTCTCCTAGTTAATGTGTCTCCTTTGTAGAAGTCTCTCGAATGGACAGGTCCCATCGTTTTAATGCTAAAGCAGTTTCACTTTTCCTTCTGAGCCTGCAGTTGTTTCTCTTAAAAGTCATTTGCTTCGTCTGGGGTCTTGAAGATGAGGGTCTCCCTCTTAAACATGACTTTGAGGAGTGGGGTACAGCAGACGAAATTGAATGCCGTTCTGATACAGAGCTCACTTCACCAGGTTAAACGTGGCATGTTTCTTAGCAAGGGCGGTGTTCATATCGGGATAGACCTTCAGCGTTTACCTCTTGAACTTCACCTCATGAGGTCTGGCCCAACTTAAGGCAAGCTCCCGGTCACTATAATGGTGAAAACAAAGGCACGCGCGGGCTTACCCGCTTATAGTCTTGTGTCCGAGAGAACGGTGTGCTCTGTCCAGCAGGGATGGGCTCATGAACACCTCAGCCATTGCTTCCACCAGCAGTTCTGAAATAAATACGGTGGGATCTTTGCCATGCTCGCTCCCCTCAGGTACATTCAGGATACGCAGATTAGATCGGTGCGATCTATTCTCCAGGTCATCTAGATGCTCCAATAACAAACTGTTTTGAGCCTTAAGGGAGCTGATTGTAGAGTCCGCCGCCACAAGACACTCAAAGTTTTCACCTGCAATTGTTTCTGTTGATGTCAGTCGACTCTGAAAAGAGTTGCAAAGCATCCACCGATGTTTGAAGTGGTTTTACAGAGTTTAGTATCAGGGCAGCCATTTCCTCCTTGAGAATTTCCAGTTGTTTAGTTAGTTCAGGAATAAGTTGTGTCCTGGATAGAGAAAGAGCCGTCCAAGTTTCCCTCCGGATCTTGACTTCCGACTTGAGCCACCAACCTCTTCCCTAGTTGTTTAATCGGTTTTAAAACGACTTATAAAGGGAAATTCACTGCAAAAGGTGAATACATAGAAGGAAAAAATCGGGAGACCATCCGTTCTGCTGCGTTCTCCTACATCGCCACACCGGAAGTCCTGCCATTAGAAGATGTAAGAAAGGGATGAAAGAGCAGTTGAAGAAACACCTTACCAAAGGCACAACAGAAGTGATCACGTGAAGGAATGGATGCTAGCACCTGACCGTCTGAGAGTGCAGGAATAAAGACTGTGAATTTTTATTTTTTTGTCAAGGGTCTAGTTTTACCTTGCAAAAAGTAAGAAAGTAAAAAAAAAAAAAAAAAAAAATTGTAGAAGGAGACATAAAAGTCAGCCCACTTCACTTTAGCACAGCTCTAAAACCTCTAGCTCTCTGATGTTACAGGGGCATTAGAGCTTATAGTACCCTGTGATTTGATCAAAAAGCCTATCTGAGCCCTTATGCCCTATAGCTACTGTAAATCAGTACACCAAAACCAGTAATTACATTCATCCAGCACCAGCACTCTCACAGCATCCCTGCCCTGCTCCTGCGCCTTCACCGCATCCCTGCTCGGATACTGTATTTGATCTAGAAATGTGCAGGTAGACAGTATCAGTGTGTCAGACATCCTTACACACTGTAATACACTATATTGCCAAAAGAACACGCACACCCGACCATCACAGCCATATGAGGGTCTTCCGCAAACTGTTGCCACAAAGTTGGAAGCACACGATTGTATAAGATGTCATTGTATACTGTAGCTTTACAATTTCTGCCTCTCTAAGATACTCTTTTTTTATACCCAATCACATTACTGATTTGTTGCCAATTAACCTCCAGCTTTTTCTTTGTAGTAATACTTGCTTTTCCAGCCTTTTGTGGGCCCCGTCCCAAATTTTTTGAGACATGTTGCAGCCATCAAATTCAAAATTACCTTCTTTTTTTCCCTTAAAACGGTACATTTCCCCAGTTTAAACATTTGATATGTTTTCTATGTTCTATTCTGAACAATATATGGCTTTGTGAGATTTGCAAGTCATTGCATTCTGGTTTTATTTCCATTTATTGACATTTTAGACAGTGTCCCAACTTTTTTGGAATTGTACATTGAAGTACTGTATACTTTATTTATTATTATTATTATTATTACATTAGAACAAAAAGACCATGTAAGGTTTTTCCAATCTTTATATGTCCAATTTTGGTGAGCCTGTGCCCAGTCTAGCCTCAGATTCCTGTTCTTGGCTAAGAGAAGTGGAACACGATGTGTTCTCCTGGTGTTATATCCCATCCACCTCAAGGTTTGATGTGTTGTGCATTCTGAGATCCTTTGAGTGTTTAATTAAGTTACTGTAGAATTTTTGTCAGCTGAACTCCGTCTGGCCATTCTCCTTTGACCTCTGATCAACAAGGCATTTCCACCTGCTGCCTCTCACTTCAGGAGATCAGAGTTTCTGGAATAATCGAAGTCACTGAGATCACATTGGATTGCATTCATGTTCCCACTGGCTGCTGAGTGTATGCAATGATTTCTTTCTTTAAGGAGAAAGTTATGACAGGAGGATACTGGGATGGTGGTGCAGCAGATAGACATCTCCAGCATCTCCGGTTTGATCCCGAGCTTATTGTAGGGGTTCACAAACTTTTTGGGCAAATGACCCTAAATGGATGTTATGAATTTAGTCTTAGATCTTAGATTGGCCAGGATAAATTGCCCCAAGGTGTGAATGAGTGTGTGCATGGTAGCCTGCGATGAGCTAGCCTTCCCAGGACAGGCTCTGGATCCACTGGGACCATCACCAGGATAAAGCGGTTTCTGAAAGTGAGTCCGGGTCTGTAAATTGTTAAGATAATGATTAAGTTTAATAGAGGTTATTTTTAGTAATTTATTTATTTATTTATTTATTTATTTTTTTTAAAGCATATTTTAGACAAGGAGATTTAAACCAGCTCTGAAATGTAATAGTTTTACACAAAAGTTGATTTCTTTTTTTTTTTTCTTTTTTTTTTTTTAGGAAGAAAAGCAGCATCTACTGAATCTTCAAAGAATGGTCTTTAAAAAGCATTTGTTATATTAAAATAAAAAAAAAACCTTTTTGGCTTAATACGCTATACATTTTCAATCTATTCATAAAATGCTTGTTGAGTGTTTCAGGCTTTCTCAATTTACCAAAAGGATTTTCTTGTATGAAAAGCATAGTTGTCAGCTGTTTCCTGTTTTTTTTTGCAGCTCCTTGTTCACAATGTCTTCATAATCGTACTCTAATGGAGGGCCGTCCATTCTGACAGTCACATAGAGAGGCAGTTATGCAACACGGAAATAAGTGACAGGTGAAAGAAACCGCTGTCTAAGCAAATCAGACGTTCTTGCTTGGACAAAAAGAACAGCGGGCTCTTCTGTGAATATAAATTCATAACATGTAGTCGAATGCATTCACTGTCACTAAATATACTGGTCATTTGACTAAACCCAGACTCTAGACACTGTTGTGTGTGTGTGTGAAAATCCCAGGAGATCAGCAGATTCTGAAATATTTAAACAGGAACATCTGGCACCAATAACCATGCCGAGGTCAAAGTCAATGAGATCAGACTTTTTCCTCAATCTGATGATTGATGTGAAGATTAACTCAAGCTCTTGACCTGTATCTGCATGACTGTATGCATTACTGCAATGCCACCTGAGTGGCTGGTGGTGAGTGTAATTTGAGGGAAAAAGGTAATATATTCTCATGTACAGCATGCACTGTGGGGTCTCATGAATCCAGTCACATCAGAACAAATGATATCGATGGATATCAGTCGGTTTCATATGAATAAAGCCGTACGAATAGGCACAGACTCGGACTTCACCACCAGGCTTAATCCTAACCGTTGTAGCTTCTCATACGACTTCACGTGTGTCATTTGTTATTCATTTGAAAGCATTAAATCATTGCACATAGTAATTTAAGGAAAAACAATGCTCTTATAGCAGGACACTAGAGTCTTATGAAGATTAATGTACCTTGATACACTTTCAGATTTTTTTATAAGGATGTTTCTGAAATTTCTGCATGCTTGCTCTATAATTCATAGGGTATAATATAAGTAGTACACATGGATGGAGCGGCATTTTTTAAAGCACAGCTGTGTAGGAAAGTGAGGTTGGATGGATGTCATGGTTGATTCTAAGTTCTGGGTTAGAGTCAAAATGATGATTTGATGACTGTGTGGTGCTCCAATGTAGTTATTGATGAGAATAGTGACCCCTAGGAACATGGTAATGTAGAAAGCAGTGAATAATAAGCACTATATAAATGACTACTATAGTATATAATAGGAGTGTAACACAATGGCACTAGCTTTATCTGTATAGTGTTCCAAATATTCCTATCTGTATCAGGATTTAAACCCATAGTGGGTGTGTCCTGAACTGGCATTCCCATGATAGGCTCTGGAATTTGTCAGCTGTTTCGTTTCTTGTCTTCATAATCGTACTCTAATGGAGGGCCGTCCATTCTGACAGTCACATAGAGAGGCAGTTATGCAACACGGAAATAAGTGACAGGTGAAAGCAAACGGTGTCTAAGCAGATCAGACGTTCTTCCCTGGACAAAAAGGACGGAAGGCAAAGCGCTCGTCTATAAATGTAAATTAATTACATGTAGTCGAATGCATTCACTGTCAATAAATATACCGATCATTCGGCTAAACCCAGCAAAGATCTGACTGTTGTGTGTGGAAATCCCAGGAGATCAGCAGATCCTCAAATGCTTAAACCAGAACATTTGGATGTTTGTTGTTGCTTTTATTCTAGTAGAAATGTATACTGGACTGAGTTATTATATTAGTTTGTACCTTCCCGTGACATTTTCTAACAAATTGAACAAACTAGTAGTCTGATTTAAACCACCAGAGCATTAGTGAGGTCAGGAGCTGATGTTGAGTGAGGAGGTCTGCATTCCCGTTCATCACGAAGGTGTTCAACGAGCTTGAAGTCAGGGATCTGTGTACTGTAGGACACTCGAGTTCTTCCACACCGACCATGTCTTCATGGAGCTCGCTGTGTGCACAGGGACATTGTCATGCCGGAACAGGTTTGAACCTTTTAGTTCCAGTCAAGGGGAATTATAGCAATACAGCATACAAAGACATTCCAGACAACTGTGTGCAACAGTTTGGGGAAGGTCCACATATGCCTGTGATTGTCAGGTGTCCACATACTTTGGGCCATATAGTGTATCTGAATTCTGATCAGCATTCAAATAAAAACCTCCCACTTGTGTGACCTTCTTAAAAACGAATACTGCGCCTCCTGTTTAAAATACATTCAGTTAGTCTAATTCTATACTCTTTGTCTCTATTATCCTTAATTATGCCACCACAGCCATGTTTCATCATCAGTCACTCTAAAACATCCTGAAAAAATTCATCAGCATAATATTATTCATAAGAATGCTACTGTGTATAATATAAATGTTAATATCCACACATAATAAAGCAATGATAAGAATAGAAAAGTAGCACAGGACATCCTCATAAACACCAACATAGGGTTTGTATGGTTGTCCTGTGAAGACTAGAATTAAAGGTAGTAGGGGAAAAGGATCAAAAATAAGCTAGGCCCCTGAAGGGTTAACTTTTTTTTTTTTTTTTTTCCAGTTCATAATAGAAGTTTATTTAAAAATGTAAGAGGAGTCATTTTGACCTGGACGATGTATAAAGGTTAATTACCAGTGCAAAGCGCACTAATGAGATCTTAGTCCTCCGGCTGTCATACTACTGGAGATGACAGAAATAGAGTAACGTATGTGTGTATCTGTAAGTTAGAAAGAATACAGCTGGATTTTAATTCTCTACAACCCTGGATCTATAAGCATCTTCTATGGCCACACAGATATTTTTTTCTTCTGTTCTGACTTATTATAATACCCAGCAATGTTATCCAAGGTTTATCTGCATTATTTAAAAAATAATTTTACCATACCTTATCCAAGTAAGGAGCAACACCATTATATCATGTTGATTCACATTAGAAAGACCTTTCGCATATAATTAATCACTGCCGTGGTGTGATGCAGTTAATGAAATAATCTGACTTGTAATATGCATTTTAACCTGTTGGCTTAGTTTAGGAGCTTAGTTTCTGAAGACTGCTCCGGGCTGTATATATTTTACAGAGTTTAGGTTAAATCGGCGATTAGGATTGGCTGCGTATTGCATATTTTTATTCATGAAAGCACATTTTCTTCATAATTACATATTTAAGCACAGATAGGCCACAAAACATTACTGACACACAACGGATCACTTAAAATGACAATTTCCCTTCACTGGAACTAAAGGGCCTAAACATGTTTAATCATGACTATGCTCCTGTGACAAAGCAAAGTCCAGGAAGACATGGTTTGATGAGGAAGACATCGTGTGACCTGCACAGTTCTTCCATGTCAGATCAGGAGATCTAACAGAGTGGGTGATGTACTCCAGGTTAATACACGTGGTTTTGAAAGGGGCACATATGGGTGTGATGGTCAGAGGTCCACATACTTTTGGCCATATAGTGAACAGTGAAAAAGTAATAGGACTGCAAAATTGTCGGCACAATAAATAAATAAATAAATAAATTGTGTCAACATTTTTCTCAGTTAATGAATTTCCCATGAGGTTATTCACACGGAATTTTCACCAGACACCAGTATTAATTCAAGAAATCCGGAAAATTTAAAGAATTCACAACATTAAAGTCCTTTACACAACATTAAAAATTTCATGTGCATACAGTCACCTCATTGGAAATGTTCAACTTTTTGCCTCTAGATTAACACGTAAAGTCCCAAAAACTTTGTTGTTATTTTAGTTAAACTAAAATAACACTTTCACAAAGTCATAAGGTATGGTTTACCCACTAATTTTTACATATGTTTTGCACATTTAATAATGTAAATAATTATTAAATAAATAAATATTTGCTCATTCCATTTGCCACAGGTGACATTAGCGCTGAACTGAACATAGGATTAATGAGATATAATGTGGACCAAAATGCTATTTAATGAGATTTTTATCTTTTACCAGAGACCTGCGATGTAATACTGTCTTAACTTCATCTCCCTCTGACAGTATACCAGGTTCTTAACCAGAACTGAGGGGGAAAAAACACAAACAGGTAAATATCTTTCTTTTTGAGTTCGACTCTTATTATTTCCCTGGGTGAAAACACTGGAAACACGGTGTGTCGATTAAGATCCTGACCTCTCTGTGACCCATGAGTTCTTGTGTAAGCTGTGAAGCACAAAGAAACACATCTCTGATAATCGCATCCACATTATCCACTCCTTATTTTCTGCCTTCTAGTTCACTACTGGTCAGACAAATCAATCAGTTTACCTGCATCCATACTTCCATTCACACAGCATAAGAGCCACTCGATAGGTGATTTTGCTCATTTAAAGCAGCAGTCAACCAGCCATTTTGAGCAGAGGTCGCGTTAATGATAGACTTCACTTAAATACGGGTCTAATAGATTTTGCTGTTAGGAGTGTTTTTGCGTTGTCGCATGTAATTCAGATGCAATCTTGTGAACACAGACACTTTGAGATAGATTATTCTGTTGTCTGTGGGTATTAGAGCCATATCACCCTACAGCTCTCGCCTGGAGCTCTCACTGAAGCTAAGCAGGGTTGATCTAAGGAATTGTTATTATTATTATTAGTAGTAGTAGTAGTAGTAGTAGTAGTGAATATTACTATCGTCAAATTTCAGATCATGTGACCCATTAAAAACACATGCTTGAGTAATAACTTTTATGATTTCTCCAGTCTCAAAATGATTCAACCCCCTGAGTAGAACCCCTCACACCAGCACAAAAATGCAAACCGTCCTAATTATAAAGCTTAACTTAAATGCAACCGAGGCTCACTTTTAATTTGGAATCCAGCCATTAACATCTTAAACGATAATGTGATCATCTGAGCTTCCCACGTGGACCTCTAGACAGGAGAGACAGGTATGTTTATTAGGTCATTTATTAGCTTTCCACTCCATCTCTGCCCCTACGCTGAGTCTAATTACTTTAAATACACTGGTCTAATTGAATCATTTGAAATTCATTAATCGATTCATTTCCTTTGTAAACAGTTATGCTTATTAACATTCTGTTGCATCTTTGCTGAAAACTTCTGATGAGATTTATAATTATCCTTGCTTGCGATTCATAATGTTACACACCATTTTACTGATTTATTATTTTTTTGGAGATGTTGATAGCCCTGATTTTCATTTTCATGCCAATTACTAAAGGAATCATCTGATATTTGACTGAAGCAGAGTAAACAACCAAACACAAATTTCCTTTTACAATGGCCCTCAGGTCCTACTTGAGATATTGCATTATACCGTGGATTAATCTATCCCTTGGCTTGTGTACATCACAGCTCGGAAACAAAGGGTGGCATTGTGTGGAAGGTATTTGACTCTAATAAGCACTGATGATGACACTGAGCTGGGCTCTTGCCCATGGAGTAATAACAGCATTCGCAGATTACATTAGTGGTATAATTCCTCTTGGGAGGCAGACAGGAAGTGTGTGGGAGACAAGAGAATTCACACAAACAAGCTATTCTATTAGCCCCTCTGTTCGTGGATTGATGCATAAATGGCTGGATGGATGGACAGACTGATGGATGAGTGGGTGACTGTTTGTGGGTCTAATTAAAAGATCTCAAACGAAATATTTCTGACCAATCAGATTAAGCCGAGATCCGTCCGACGCTAATGTATAGTCAGCCTGTGTATACGTTACAAGGTGGCTGAAACGGGACGTTTTCAGTGCTCTGTGAACGCGAAAATCAGAAGCTGCTTTAATAAGTGATCTTTCGATCAGATCCATCTACAGTAATACATGACCATGTGACCATCCTGAGAATGGATTGGAAGAAGGGTCTGTAACAGGCAACCAAATAGGCCTTTTTTTCAAGCTGCAGAGCAAATTGTCTCTGTGATAAAGGCATGTGCTGTATGTTTATGCACTTCATTGCTACTGAAGTAATCGTTTTCTTGTTGTTGTTGTTGTTGATGTCACGTGGATTGTTCAGGCGACGGTACCGGTTTAGAAAGTGTTCCCATGCGGCTTATTTAAGGAATGACTCCTGTGCAACATAATATCAGGGTCATGTAACGACAGAAACATCAGACCTGAGCGAAACATCTGAAGTATATCCGCGATATGGATTTTAACTCCATTGCTGCTGTAAAGTTCACAAAGCAACTCCAATTCAATCCGCGTCCGTTCATTCGGGCTGAGTACGTACTCGGATTTCATTCCAATATTCAAAATCAACTCCGCTATTTGTCACATTCTTATTATAGATAAAGTCTGTGACTGAATTTAAGGTTCACAGGGTGGATCAGGCTTTTAATTAAAGCTCCAGATTTGCTTCTAAGGAACCAGTGAAGCTCATCGTCTGCCGCTCATTCTCAACCTTTGTTTGATGCGACCAATTTGTATCAGGATCATTGAATGCATTTGCTATTTTTAACCACAACGCTTTTTGTTCATTTCTGTGTCTATGTGTTAAATTCCCATGAATGCCATTCCGTCAGTCCTTTCTGGGAGTATGAACCCGAAAGGAAAGCGCAGAGCAACCGACGTCTCCGTTAATTATATTTAGTAATAAATCTTGTACTATTCCTTGACGTGAGGTCTCCGAGATTGGCACCGTCCCAGCCGCTCAGGAAATTCTCTCATCCGTATTTGGCGTTTTCCTCCAGCTGGGCTTTAAGGTTGCTTGGCTTTTAGATAGGGCTCCGAATTAGACACAGAGCTTGTCCCTGATGAAACTAAATAAGGCTTGAAAAGAGCAGCTTTCGCACTGAGCTGAAATGTGTTTGCGGTCGAAACACTCTGATCCACAGGTCTGAGATGATGCTGTGCTACATGTAGCCGCCTGTCAGAGACAGAAATATGGTGCAAACACTATTTTCGTACATGTATTCTAGACTGTTTGTGTCCACACTGTAGAGCTCGCGTGTTTCTGCGTGATCCTGGAGTGGCAATATTTTAAGGTATGTGCATGTGACGTACGAGGCCTTTCGGAGGTGTAGTGGAATCTGTCTCTGTTTATAAGCTCACAGACCTGTTTGACATCTTTTCATAGGTGGGTTTTCTAATATTATGATAAATCTAGGATGATCACAGCTTAACGTCAGTGTTTGCGGTGAGGTCGCTGCAGTCAGCGGATTATCTTCAGGTCTTATCGTGAAAGTCATCGGCAGGGAAGACGCAGGGTTGAGTCTTTAATCTGAGATGCATCTCTTTCTCTCTCTTCTTCTGTCTCCTCCTCTTTCCTGCTGTCTCTCCATCTGGCTGTCATCCTCAGTGTCTCTCTGTTCCTTTATATATTCCACTCTATCGCAATCTTTCGAGCGTCTTCTTTCAGCATCTATCTTTATCTCTACTCATCCCACTCCTTCCCTATCTGTTTCTTCCTCTCTTTCCTCCCTCCAGCTGCTTTTTGATCTCTCTTCTCTTCTCTGTATCTGTTACATTCTCTTTACTCTCTTACTCATGTTCTCTCCCTCCTCTTTTTCTCTTCATTGCTCCATTCATCTTGTTCTTCCTACCTTTCCCCTCATCTTTCAGTCTCTCTCCCTTCCTCCTCTCCTACTTTTATCTCACTTTTTGTCCTTCCCTCTATCTCACCATCCTTGCATTTCATCTTCTACACCTCCCTTTGTCTCTCATTTTCCCTCGTTCCCTCTCCCTTACTCATCATCACTCCATCTGGATCCATCCATCCTTTTTCTCCCCACCTTTATTTCAACTTCCTTGGCTCTGACCTTCGCTCCCCCCCCCCTCTCTCTATTTTTTATCTCTCCATCATTGTATCTCGTATGTCTGCCCCTCTTTCTTGTTCCCTCCCTGTAATATATCTCACCATCTCTATCCGTTGTAACCCCCCCAATCACTTTTTTTCTCTTTTTCTATCTCTCCATCTTCCTTTTAAAATCTGTTATTAATTTCTATAACCCTGTATAAAGGCTGTATGCGCACCATCATCACAAACCCACGACTCTCTCAGTACTTTAGCTTTTTGCATGTATTAAAAAAAAGATTTAAAAATAAAAAAATTGTCTGTGCTTGTGTAATGTTTTAATTTCTTTTGCGGTTTCGGAAATGACATTGAGTCTCATCACACATTTACAGAGAGAGAGAGAGAGAGAGAGAGAGAGACAGAGAGAGAGAGAGAGAGAAGTAATATACAAGAGAATGCTTTCTGGCACAAACAGCCTGATTTCCACTGTAATGATTGCACACTGGAGAGGATAATTAGCCTGTGTAAATTAGCATGTGCTGTTCCTGTGGTTGTATTACTCTGTGTAATGACAGAGAGAGGCCAGGTTCCTCCACCTGCTCCTGATGCTTCACAGAGGTGCAGTAGCTTTATTGTTTTCTGTTAACTCTACAGGAAAGAAATCTCTTGTGGAGGTTGTGTGTGGATTAAAGTAATAGCCTCGCCAAACGGGAAAATAAATAAATAAAACACCTACCGCAATAGATCAGCCAAAACGATTTTGGTGTTTAAATTTCAATTCTTAGTGAAATTTGTAAGTTAGAGTTAGTACTGGAGCGATGAAGCTAATGTAGCTAAGAAGTAAGGGAAGCAAATAGCATCTTGTTTATAAACTGCATTTGTAAATCATCAGAACCCAGTCGTTTGGTTCAACTCTAAAATGTTTTACCCAGGTCCAGTTGATTAAAGTGTAAAAGTTGCATTAAGGGCGCACGGTGGCTCAGTGGGTAGCACATTCGGGTTCAAGAAGTGCCTGTTCTCCCCGTGCTGCGGGGGTTTCCTCCGGGTACTCCGGTTTCCTCCCCGAGTCCAGGTAGGCTGATTGGCGTGTCTAAAGTGTCCGTAGTGTATGAATAGGTGTGTGAGTGTGTATGTGATTGTGCCCTGCGATGGACTGGCACCCTGGATGCTCCCTGGGATAGGCTCCAGGTTCCCCATGACCCTGAAGAGGATAAGTGGTATGGAAAGATGGATGGAAGTCCATCTTCTAGTCCATTAATACATTAATGGAATAATGGAATAATACATAATGGAATACATTAATGGAAGTCCATTAATACATTAATACCCTACGAATTTTTTTTTAAATGTAAAACATTTTCACATTCATACATTTTCTCCAAATGTTAAAGCACAGCTGCTTAATATTTGATGATTTAAAAAAAATATTTTTTTTTTAAATATTGTGGCATGTGCAAATGTTTGGACAGCCTTCCATCTCAGAACTTCATTTAAGTTCCCATTAAGTGCCCTGAAATGTGCATCGTTACTCAGTGTGATGATGTAATTTCCCCTGAAACAGTGGAAGAGTCACTCCTCCCCTTTTTAAATAGCCAGTAGCGTTCAGCTTACCTCAACGCCCGGGTTAAGCTGTACCTGATAGTTAGTACCACGGAATAAAACGCACGCGTTCAAACACCAAAAGACACAGTTACGTCTATCCTTGCTGATATGATTCCTCAGCAGCTTCGGTTTTTATAATGTTGGGTTGCGGGACACTTCAGATTGTAGAGAATTTGATTGGATCGAAGATCTGGTGAGAAGCTGAATGATGTCATGAAACCTGTTGATTCATATTGGTGGTAGAAAGAGACTGTAAATTTTTATCTTCTAAATACGAATTTCGCTTATGTTACACTTGGGTTCAAATTGAAAAAGCTAAAGACTGGAGATCGCTGGAGAATCAATGAGCGTTGCAACCATTTGATGTCACTACCCAGAATGCATTGCGATGTACAGTGAGGGAAAGAAGTATTTGATCCCCTGCTGATTTTGTATGTTTGCCCACTGACAAAGAAATGATCAGTCTATAATTTTAATGATAGATTTATTTGAACAGTGAGAGACAGAATAACAACAAGAAAATCCAGAAAAACGCATGTAAAAAATGTTATAAATTGATTTGCATTTTAATGAGGGAAATAAGTATTTGACCCCTTCTCAATCAGAAAGATTTCTGGCTCCCAGGTGTCTTTTATACAACAAGGGTTTTTTCCACCAAGTACTAAGTCATGTTTTGCAGAGGGGTCAAATACTTATTTCCCTCATTAAAATGCAAATCAATTTATAACATTTTTGACATGCGTTTTTCTGGATTTTCTTTGTTGTTATTCTGTCTCTCACTGTTCAAATAAATCTACCATTAAAATTATAGAATGATCATTTCTTTGTCAGTGGGCAAACGTGCAAAATCAGCAGGGGATCAAATACTTTTTTCCCTCACTGTATATCCCAATGCCAGTCTACGAGTGCAAGGATTTTTCTTTATTTTTTCTTCTTTTTAAAAAACCTGACATCTAGAGTGTTTTTGTATAGCGGATTTATATTTCGGATGTCAGCGTTAATCTAATAAGCCATACAAGTCTTCATAGTCGGGGTTCCCTTTAAGGCTAACATACTCATACTAAAATCCACAAAGCTTCCATTTTGATTTAAAGGGGACTTGGGGACTGCATAATAGCACACAAGCATAAAAGCCTGCATCCTCATGTTGAATACTCAGAAGGCAAAAGGAAGCAAGGGGCTTTTTCAAACCTCATTTAGGACGTAATGATGTAAGTTTGAGCTGTAATAAACACATGCACACAAATATGAATTTATCAAATACTGGCTAAACTGAAATATATCTCTAGTAATGGCTTACAAAGTAAATCTTTCCTCCTTCGATTAACTCAAACCAGGACATTGATGATGCGCAGCATTTCCTTCTAAAATCCGGACTATGTTTTACTCTGAGGTGTTCAGATCATTTTATAACTAGCTGCTGAGGAATAACATGCCATTGGGACAAACAGTAGTGTGTGTGTGTGTGTGTGTGTGTGTGTGACAACTACAACCCGGTATGCAATAATATTTCTGAAGAGAAATACATTTTCTAGAATACTACAAGTGTTTATAAATACTAAAACTACTACACATCTGTCAGGGTCAGTATGTCTTCATCACACAAGTCGGTGGCGAGCCTCCAGGTCTGTGAGATAACAGAGCGTGAATAGCGGCTGTCTCTCTACGCAGAATGATTTATGGCCATTTGCATACTTTTCCACTTCACATGCATGGCTGAACGACGGGCCACAGAATGAGAGGTCCCTCCGAGCGTGATGTGCAATTTAGCAACATTGTCGATTAATTTGCTCCCACGAATTTAAAGGCCATATAAGCCCAAGCATCTGCTTCACTGCCTGAGCTTTCAGTAGTGATAAATTGCTTCCAGGTCTCAGATTGCTGCAGTGTGGGAAAGGAGAAATGAATCAGCTCTAAAAACCTGGTTATTTGACAGCGCAAACAGTAGCCACTCCAGCTAGTGTAATCAGGATAATAGTGTTGTTAGCACAGCTGAGACGCACTGAAGGAAATAGCCGGCTGATAATGGTTTATAAAAAGTAAATGATTTATGTAGTGAAGTCAGATGTCACTGGAAAGCAGACAGACTGGTAAAAAAAAAAAAAAAAAAACACGGCAGTCGAGTGTGATTTCTTCACACAGTGAACGTCATGCTTTGATTAAATTCTTGGATAACTACTATATGTGCTGTAGTGAAACAAGCATACAGTTGGAATCAAATGTCTTCAACCCCCATTGCAAATCAGGCTTATTGTCGAAATGTACAGACTTTCAGCTGTTTGCGACGAACAAAAGCGATTGAAATAGCTCAACTGGTTTCCACAAATTCACCTGAAAATGCAACTTATAATGATTTCTCCAGTCTTAAAATGATTCGACCTTTCTTGGGTTTGTGTGACTTTTACCTCAGGTAATGAGACTGATGTGAATGATGATGAAGTTATTGTAAATTTTTCATTCGTCACAGTTTGCCTGTGAGGATGATTTTACATAAGTCGACTAGGTTATAAATGTAGCCGTGGGCACATTAAGAAAACGTACACACACCTCCAGTCAGATCTCCCCAGTAATGCAACAGCTACCTAGCGAGGGTGAAGGCTATCACTTCCTTCAAGATATGTGAAGCCAGCTGAGTGCACCTTTTCAAACTGCTACTCATGCAACATCAGGGGGACAGCCCATTTAGTCTAACACGGTCAGACTAACTGTGTAGCAGTAGCGCAGTGGTTAAGACGTTGGGCAGCTGCCCGGAAGGACGTGAGTTCAAACCCCAGCGCTACCAAGCTGCCACTGTTGTGCAATTGAACAAGGCCCTTAACCTTCAACTGCTCAGATGTATAAATCTAAGTCGCTCTGGATGAGGGCGTCTGCCGAATGCCACAAATGTAAATGAAAGTGGCACTATCTGCCACCTTCCACATACATGAGCTCACAGATGCCCATGATTGGCTAGTATCACTGTGACTGACAGGAGAGAGTGTATATCATCCCTCGCTTTCTCCAAGAGCACAGCCAATTTTGCTCTCTCCCGGCCACAGACATCGTCGGGAGCAGAATGAAATGTTTTAACGCAATTTTATCCACTTTCACTTTTCAGGAAATTTAGAATGCTAAATATATAACTTTAGTTCTGGTTGAGAAATGCGCAAGTTCAGGGAAACATTGTTTTTAAAACTACAGTATATGTGAACTATATAATAGCCATATGAAGGGTTTTCCCAGGTTGTCACAACCATCTGCTTTGTCCTGCTGTGTGTGTGTGTGTGCGTGTGTGTGTGTGTGTGTGTGTGTGTGTGTGTGTGTTTCACACCAATTTATATCTCGAGACTTTACTGCGATGTCTGTCTCATGATGTCATTGGTGTGAATCACACAGGGCTTTAATGGCAAGAAATGTCCCACCATTTAGTAGAAGTGATGAAGCCCCTTGAATAAGTGGTGGCCTTGACTTGCTATTACAAGGTAGGTTCAATATAATAACTACACATGTGCTTTTGATTATAATTATGGACAAGCAGGGGGAATCAGTTAACTCAGGCTCAGAAGGGATCCCATGTGGAGACCATGTCGAATTAAAGTAGCCAAATTGAACAAGAAATAAATGTCTATCTTTTCCCAAATGTACTTAAGCATCCAAGACGTGTTTGGCTTCTTTAGTTTTTGTAATGGAGCAACAAAGCCAATGAAACTAAGAACCAAGGGAAACTAATGGCCTCCAGTTTTCAAACTGCATGTATAGTATAAATCATCCAAAGCAAGATTTGTGGTTCAATTCTAAACCGCTTTACTCGTGACAATTACGTAAAGTCTGAAAGTTGGATTAATAAATGAACTGACCTTTTATTAAACTTCTAAATATACCGTTTAATAGTACCATTAGATATAATATAAACTGCAACAACCATATATTGAATACTTAGAGGGCAAAACTCAGGCAAAGTTCATGTGTTGTGGTTTTTAAAATCATTTTAAAATAATGATGAAATACCTGCCACATTTGATTTTGTTGGAGAACGCTGTTGTTTTCGGTTTTATCCGGAGTTTATGGACAATAGACAGTGACTATTGTGGCGTAGGTGTGTTTGTGTGTGTGTGTGTGTGTGTGTGTGTGTGTGTGTGTGTGTGTGTGTGAATAACTTAGTTAGTATTAGTTATTACTCTAATAACTAAATAGGATTCAATCAACTGTTCATTTAAAGCACAGATCGGTACTGGTGTTACAGGAGTATCAACTGAAATACATGCACAGTGTCTCTGTGGTATAATTGTTGAAACAAATTTCTGTCAAACATTTATGATCATTAATTAACATTTGGTCAGTCAACAGTCACGAGATTTATTAAAGGCTGTCTGATTTCAATACACTAGAGCCTAAGTGGGCTTCTGAATTAGTCCGAGAGCTAAAAGAAAGCCGCAGTAGAGTCCTGTGAGATTTGGAAATAACACACTATATCATGCGCTCTCATTCACACACCAACACTCAGTGCCTGATCACACCGACAGTGATGGCCCTTAGCTGACTCACTGTCATCATTTCCATAGTTATGAATTGCAAAAGTGATGATTAGATGCACTGATAAGGTCAGCAGTCGATGATGAATAATCCCGTGCACTACTGCGATAGCTTTCTGACCTTCATGTCATTTTTCTGTCTAGGCCCGGTTTGGAGCCCGTGCGATATTTATGATGTGTTTTGGAGGTTCTGTGAAGGTTTTGTTCCCGAGAACAACCGAAACGTTCAGAAGATCAAAAATATCACAAACGTTCAAAAACGATAATCGCCTGTGGGATTTAAAGAAATTCCCAGCTGAGCCCAGAGCAATGTAATGGTTTCTAGAGGTATTGTCCCACTAGAGAGTTTCAGATTTCAGACATTTACTTTAAATTCAGTACTCTAATTCTAAACACAAGCTTATTGAAATAAATGGCATTTTATCCAAATTGCTAGCTGCTGTCTGTCCCTTTTCTGTCTTCTTATGTGGCCTGTTTTCCTGTCTTGCTACTATTTATTTATTTATTTTTTCCTTTAGAGTTCTTTTTTTGCATACACAGCTTTATTGGCTCATGTTGGTTTGAACAGTGCTAAGAGAGTCGGTCAGAACATGTTCTAACCTGCTATGACGAACTTGGGTAATGACAGGCCTGACATTACTATAAGTAATTAAAGTTTGAGCTGTTATGTTGTTTATCTTGCCTCATTTAAGCTACAATTAATTAAGATACTATGTAGCTTTGCCTGTTCTCCAACTTCATACATTCAGTGCTGGTCTCTGAAGCGTCAGTAATATACAGCACAGCCTGTGCTAGTAGATGGCTCCTGGGCGTGCTGTACCGTCATGTGAAAATACACTCCATTTTGTGTTTTATTGAGGTGTTAGTGCTTTGGGCATTAAGCCAACAAACATTAATATAGTGTAACAGTTTCTAGCGTTGCCATTCAGATGGGAAAATGACATAAAAATGTAATTGTTTTATCATTTTATGATGGTTTTTGTGATCCATTGCCACTGCAGCTCAGGATTTTGTGGTCATTGGTGTTTGTACTTGGTCTATGGGGCTGAATTTATATAATCATCTTTTATTGTGGGTACTTTTAATTACTGTATTTTAAAAAAATCTAATCTTTTAGCTCCTCTAATATTCTTCCCTTTGGCTGTTTATATGGTAATTTATTTTTTTTTGTTCCGAAGGGAACAGTGTTTTGGCTCTAATGGCTCTAACATTTAACACGTTATTGCATCTTGATTATATGTTCAAATCTATCATAACATAACTATGTACTAAACATATGAAAATAACAATGTCTTTCTACTAAAGGACACTAAGCGGCCATAAAGCTAGTGTTGCGTCTAAAGTGAAAAGCACAGGTCTAATTATTTTTCTCATTATAAAAACAAGAGTTGTTAAATTTGTCATGTCCTGTGTGACAGGTCACGTGAAGGTCATGTTCAGCCCGGCTGTCAAAAAAAATGAATAAAATGTTGTACATTTTGTCCTGATTAGCATTCAGCAGCCGTACTGGGATGATCAAAAATACACACGGTACACCTCTATTAATTTGTGGTGGTGACCCCCTGGGCTGTTTATGAAGTTAATTACACAAACAAGGATGATTGAGATTCACAACATGATTAAACTACATCACCTGAGAAAGAGTAGAGGTGAATCTCTCTCTTCTCTTCTGCCTAGCACATCAGTCTTAAACACTACATAGACTATATACAGTACGGTGGTGCTGGAAAGTTAGAATTTTCTGCATTTCAGCATAAATATGACCTAAAACATCATCAGCTGTCCTAAAAGTAGATGAAGAGAACCCGATTAAACAAATGAGACAAAAATAGTATGCTTGCTCATTTATTTATTGAGGAAAATGATCCAATATTACAGTGAGGGAAAAAAGTATTTGATCCCCTGCTGATTTTGTACGTTTGCCCACTGACAAAGAAATGATCAGTCTATAATTTTAATGGTGGATGTATTTGAACAGTGAGAGACAGAATAACAACAAAAAAATAAAAAAAATGCATGTCAAAAATTTTATAAATTAATTTACATTTTAATGAGGGAAAAAAGTATTTGACCCCCTCTCGATCAGAAAGATTTCTGGCTCCCAGGTGTCTTTTATACAGGTAACGAGCTGAGATTAGGAGCACACTCTTAAAGGGAGTGCTCCTAATATCAGTTTGTTACCTGTATAAAAGACACCTGTCCACAGAAGCAATCAATCAGTCAGATTACAAACTCTCCACCATGGCCAAGACCAAAAAGCTCTCCAAGGATGTCAGGGACAAGATTGTAGACCTACACAAGTCTGGAATGGGCTACAAGCAATTGCCAACAGCTTGGTGAGAAGGGGACAACAGTTGGTGCGATTATTCGCAAATGGAAGAAGCACAAAAGAACTGTCAATCTCCCTCGGCCTGGGGCTCCATGCAAGATCTCACCTCGTGGAGTTGCATTGATCATGAGAACAGTGAGGAATCAGCCCAGAACTACACGGGAGGATCTTGTCAATGATCTCAAGGCAGCTGGGACCATAGTCACCAAGAAAACAATTGGTAACACACTACGCCGTGAAGGACTGAAATCCTGCAGCGCGCGCAAGGTCCGCTGCTCAAGAAAGCACATATACATGCCCGTCTGAAATTTGCCCGTGAACATCTGAATGATTCAGAGGACAACTGGGAGAAAATGTTGTGGTCAGATGAGACCAAAATGGAGCTCTTTGGCATCAACTCAACTCGCCGTGTTTGGAGGAGGAGGAATGCTGCCTATGACCCCAAGAACACCATCCCCACCGTCAAACATGGAGGTGGAAACATTATGCTTTGGGGGTGTTTCTCTGCTAAGGGGACAGGACAACTTCACCGCATCAACGGGACGATGGACAGGGCCATGTACCGTCAAATCTTGGGTGAAAACCTCCTTCCCTCAGACAGGGCATTGAAAATGGGTCGTGGATGGGTATTCCAGCATGACAATGACCCAAAACACACGGCCAAGGCAACAAAGGAGTGGCTCAAGAAGAAGCACATTAAGGTCCTGGAGTGGCCTAGCCAGTCTCCAGACCTAAATCTCATAGAAAATCTGTGGAGGGAGCTGAAGGTTCGAGTTGCCAAACGTCAGCCTCGAAACCTTAATGATTTGGAGAAGATCTGCAAAGAGGAGTGGGACAAAATCGCTCCTGAGATGTGTGCAAACCTGGTGGCCAACTACAAGAAACGTCTGACCTCTGTGATTGCCAACAAGGGTTTTTAAACCAAGTACTAAGTCATGTTTTGCAGAGGGGTCAAATACTTATTTCCCTCATTAAAATGCAAATCAATTTATAAAATTTTTGACGCGTTTTTCTGGATTTTTTTGTTGTTATTCTGTCTCTCACTGTTCAAATAAATCTACCATTAAAGTTATAGACGGATCATTTCTTTGTCAGTGGGCAAACGTACAAAATCAGCAGGGGATCAAATACTTTTTTCCCTCACTGTACATGTTGGATATCAGCACAATTGTGTGGATCTGATTGTACATAGAAACCAGGAAACTTCAACTTTCAGCAGAATATTTTTTTAAACTTCTCTCAGACTTCCATTATTAGCGAATAATAGTGTGTGTGTTTCGACTCGTACATACGTTCCGTCTAGTGCAGATGTCAAGTTAAATTTTTAATTAGATATGTCTTTTTTGCAGCGGGGGCCATGATGGCTTAGTGAGTAGCATGTCCGGAGTTTGCATGTCATCCTCTGCTTTTGGGGCTTCCTCCAGGTATTCCTGTTTCATCCTCCAGTTCAATGACATGCGCTGTAAGCTGACTGGCATGTCTAAATTGTCTGTAGTGTGTGAATGTGTGTGTGATTGTGCGCTGTGATGGGATGGCATCCTGTCCAGTGTGTCCCCCGCTTCATGCCCCATGTTCCCTGGGATAGGCTCCAAGCTCCATCACAACCCTGTGTAGGATAAGTGGTATGGAAAATGGATAGATGGATGGATTTTTGCAGCAGTCCCCCACCCTTATATATATGAGGGAAAACCCAAAACACACACCCTATGTAAATATTATATTCATTATAAATATTATAATATATTCAGCACAGCGCCTTGGGCCTAAATCGTTTGTGAATTAATACAAATTTTTGGCATGAAACTGACATCATTGATTTTATAACATATTTTGACTAAACACCTACATCCATAGTTGTAGGTTTGGGCAGAGATGTGTGTGTAGTTTCAGAGTGGAGTGAAATGATAGATTCTATAATTACAGATCTTCATCAGATAGTGGTTTCACTTTTAAACCTACTGTTGGTTGTTAACTGATATTATTATGTTATGTATGATATTAATAAATTGTGCACCAAAGGGGCGCTGACCTATATTACCCATGAGCCTCAGGATGTCACATGTTTTCTATCACTTGCACCTGTGTCTCGTTTCACCCTGATTAGCACCGATATACAGTAATACGTTCCTGTGTTTCAGCTGCTGGTTGTCAAGCTTCTGTTCTTGTCATATTTGTGTGTTGTCGTGTGCTCCACATTCCCGTTTATTACATGAATGTTTTTGCCTAGTGTTCTCTGTTCTTTTTTTAACTGGTTTGGTTATCTGGCTGCGTTTTACTTTAATAAAATCTGCTCTTGCACCCACCACTTCTACAATATATGACATAAATTCAAAGGCAGCATTCATGCAGCTTCCTTTACATAGTGGGTGTTTGTGACCTGACAACGTTAGATAACTAAGGTTAACTGAGTACATGTAAGAGTGTAGGACACTGTCAGCTAGGAGCTACTCCAAACTGTCAACTTAGTCTGGATTAAAAACAGGGTTTAGGGCCAGGGCCAGAGTCAGCTTTCATGCCATGCTGTTGCGTTACACCTGTTACCAAAAATATCTTCTTTGTCATCTCTCATCTGTTTAACATAGACCAATTATTATCCTCAATTATAAGTTCCCCACCAACGTTGATATAAACCTACACCATCTACACCAAAACTAAACCACACATACACTATATAATATTAGGTCGCTTACAGTACAGTATATGGAGCTGTCAATCATGCAGAAACAGAAATATTTAACACCTTCCTTTATTCCAGGGCTGGCTGGTGTAAATTGACTAGCATGGCTCTTTTATCTCTCTGTCAAGAAAAAAGACATGAATACTTTTTCCCCAGAGCTGTTTGTGTAAAACGACTTCTAAGGATCGATATACCTTCAGTACACCCACTTGTTTTGCTGCTTCAGAAGTCCCTAATCTACTCTAGTGTTAGCTCCCCCTTTAACTGTATCGCATGTTTTTATTTGAATTTCACACTTGTCCGTCCCTGACAACTGCCGTCACTGTCGTCGTCGACTGAAGCTGTCAGGGAAAATGAATAAAAGTGCTTTAACTGGGCTTGAAGTGTACTCAGTGCTGACCGGTACATAATCCCAGGAATGATTCTTCTCTCTTCTGTCCCTGCTCGAGAGAGATTGACACCGAGCTCTCGGCTTCACACTTTTTCTTGCCCTGCTTTAATCACCATCCGTTTACGATATTGTGGTGCATCACAATTTATTCATGTATCTATCGCAACTATTAGTACCGGCGTTACAAAAAGCATTACATGACAGGCGATTCAAAAAAGCACTTCCATGTTGTAGTCCTCCTCTTGGAAGGCTTACAAGTTAGAATCCTCTTATGGCCATTTTTAGCAAAGAGATTTCTCTGTAATCCCCATTACAGCTGTAATTCTGTAATGCCCTTCATTCATTTTACTATACATTTAAATTAAGGTATTTTTCACCACATTTCCTTTATGGACTTATCATTCTCCACAGCTGATTAACATTCATGTGCGTATTCGCACTGAGATCCTGTTTTGGAAGGGTTACAAATAGATATTGAAAATCTCTATCGAAATGACTGACTTTTGATTTCCCCTTAATCGGTGGTCAGTTGCCATTTAATAAAATTTGCACTTTTGTTCAATTTAAACAATAACACTATTGCAGAATTTGTATTGAGCTTGTTGTAATATGTAAAAAGGATATGATGCGTTGTGCTATATTGTGATGTACTGTAATACATACAATATATGAAGTATACAATAAATATATATTCCCAACATGCAAACAAGGGGAGTACTGGCACCTATTTACAGTATGTACCAGTTTCAAGCACTGACAGAGATGAAAAAGATGACAAATTGTATCATGAATGCTTTTTAAGACATTAATGGTGTGTTGTCTTAGGCAGTGTAAGGATATCTAGTTAGACTAAACAACACACTGACTTTTGACATTTTTTTTATCCGCTGTTGGGGGGGACTGGGTAATAGTAAACCATTTTTTTTCAGGACTACACCACTGATGAAGACGAGCACAGACATAAAAACAAACACCAGACTGCTCAGTAAGGGTGCTGCTTCACATTAATCACGCCGTGTGACCTTGATATTGCAACAGACAGACAATGAAAAAAAAAAAAAAAAAAACACCTTTTGTTTTACCAGAAACTGAAAGAAAGAAAAAAAATATCTGGCAGAAGGTTGTGTGTCTGTGTGTGTAGAAATCTAGCCCGTGTATCGTCTTGTTTTTCTCTTCCTGAGAAGCTGTAATTTGTTTGTTACAGAAAGTAATAAATGTGAGCCTTTTCATGAGGAACTGTTAGATTGTGTCTACAAGGTCTCGTGATAGCAATTAAGAATAGAATTTAAGGTAGGTAATGAGCACTTTAGGCAGCGTCGGTGCTACAAGGTGACCCCAGGGGGCCAGGTCTGGTCACCTAGGTAACTGTGCCCCCTCACCTCTGGCTAACACCCCACCCCCTGAACGAACGCAATTTCAGCTGCTGGAACTCAGTACCACACCGCTGTACCCTCTTACTTCTTGAAATATTAATAATAATATTTATTATTATTATTATTTATTTTATTTTTTACTTTTATTCTTTACAATTTTGTAAATTCATTTAGTTTTACCATGAGTACTGATTATGAATGAAGAGTAGAAGTTGACAAAAAAAAAAAAAAAAACTTAAGCGCAGTATGACTGCTAGCAAGTGATTTAGCTCCTGGTTTTATGGTATTTGTTTGTTAATGAGTATTTTCCTGATAATGTTTGGAACGGCATTAGGTTGCAAAAGACTCGTTATGTAGATGACAAGTGTCTTCAAAATGCTTCTTCATTATATTCTGTCATTCAGACCAGCTGTATTTAGTTGTGCAAGTTGATTATTGAATATGTTACTTGCATGGGAGGAAAATAGGGTGTGTGTTGTTGGTTTATTAGTGTTATTTAGGAAAAGATGCTTTTTGTTGAAACAGAAATGTGTCTGGTGGGAGTAAGAACCAGGATCACACGTGTACACACGCTCAATTATCACTGAATGAACCTTGGGACTTGCTAAACTGACAGTCACATAAGAGCACAGCAGGACCAGGTGTTTGCTTTCTAACACACACACACACACACACACACACACACACACACACACACACACACACACACACACACACACACACACAATCCTCATAGCGGATGTCAGTCTTCTCAGCTGGTGGTTAGCAGTCACACCCATACAACCAGAAATGTAGGATTAGATATTTGTGCATATAGACAGAGGGAGTTGGTATTGTATATTAATGGCATGCTTGATTTGAATATTGTGAGCATTGCGGATATGTCTACTGTCCATGCGTACTCACTGTATGTAAGAAGTAACTCATATAGTTATTTTCCTTTGTTAATACAGTTTAGATTTTTGTAAAATGTATACACTGTCTCAATGTATAGCAAAATCTCATTGTTAGCGTTTACTTTTACATTTTTTCTTTTAGCAGATGCTTTGATGCAAAGCAACTTACAAACGCAAAACTTTGCAGCACTGAATATTGTGATACATATTGTGCATCATAAAGATGTCAAGTATTGCTATATTTACTACTACTATTACTATTACTATTACTACTACTACTACTACTATTATTACTACTACTATTACTACTACTACTATTATTACTACTACTACTATTACTACTACTACTATTATTACTACTACTACTATTACTATTACTACTGCTACTACTATTACTATTACTACTACTACTACTACTATTACTATTACTACTACTACTATTATTACTACTACTATTACTACTGCTACTACTATTACTATTACTACTACTACTATTATTACTACTACTATTACTACTACTACTATTACTATTACTACTGCTACTACTACTACTGCTATTACTACTGCTACTGCTATTACTACTACTACTCTATTACTACTACTACTGCTATTACTACTACTACTACTACTACTACTACTATTACTACTAATGCTACCACTACTATATATCCAGCAGAGAACAATACAAGTAGTGCTACCATACAAGATCCATTAATTGAGTTCCCGAAGAAGTAAAGTGCACAGAGTAGAGGTGTAAGTGCAATTTTATTTTATTTATTTATTTATTTATTTATTTATTTTTTAATGAGTTGGTTAGGTGTTCACGGAAGAGGTGGGTCTTTAGCTGTTTTCTGAAGATGGCGAGAGATTCTGCGGTCCGGATTGAGATTGGAAGTTCATTCCATAGTAACTACTACTACTACTAAAGTACTAAAGTACTAGTACTACTACTAAAGTACTACTACTACTAATACTAGTACTGCTACTACTACTACTACTACTGCTACTATTACTACTACTACTACTACTAGTACTGCTGCTGCTACTACTACTACTATTACTACTACTACTACTACTGCTACTATTACTACTACTACTGCTACTATTACTACTACTAATACTATTACTATTACTACTACTACTACTACTAGTACTGCTGCTGCTACTACTACTACTATTACTACTAATACTAGTACTGCTGCTGCTACTACTACTACTGCTGCTACTATTACTACTACTAATACTATTACTACTACTACTACTACTACTACTACTAGTACTGCTGCTGCTACTACTACTACTACTACTACTACTACTACTATTACTACTAATACTAGTACTATTACTACTACTACTACTAGTACTGCTGCTGCTACTACTACTACTAATACTACTAATACTAGTACTGCTGCTGCTACTACTACTACTGCTGCTACTATTACTACTACTAATACTATTACTACTACCACTACTACTACTACTACTAGTACTGCTGCTGCTACTACTACTACTACTACTACTACTACTATTACTACTAATACTAGTACTATTACTACTACTACTACTAGTACTGCTGCTGCTACTACTACTACTGCTGCTACTATTACTACTACCAATACTACTATTAATAATAATAATAATAATAATAATAATAATAATAATAATAACAATAATAATAATAATAATAATAATACATATAAGACTGGTGAGCAAAACTCTATATGAAATACCAATAATGTTATAAATAAACAGTTATTATGTAGATTAAAAAAAGGAAAGTTCTGCCTTTTATGTTAATTTCATAGTTACTACAAATTTAGCATTTTCTTTAGTTATTTATTTAAATAGTGAATAGCCTTCAGCATTTAGCCTTTTAAATACCCTTTATTCATTTGGGCATACGACTTACAGTATAATGGAGATTACTGATCTGTGTCATGGTACCTGCCTCCTCGTGTCTGAGATCTGTGATGTTTGATGTTAGTTTAACTTGCATTATGAGTTTATCAAGATTGGCTTCTTTCTGTTTGCTAGCAGTAACCATGGTATAATGAGAAAACTAAATATGTATGCTGTAAACAAACTGCCAATTTTAACCCAACTAACAGTCGAGGCGAATGTGATTGACCAGTGCTGCTGCAGTGTAAAAATGAACACGATAATTTCGTAGGCTGCTGTTATTATCATGAGTTACTATGAAAAGCAGCTTGTATTGCAAGTTCCTACTTGAGAAACTAGTTGAACAGTTTGGCTAGCCAATTAATTAAATGTTTTCTGACAATCATGTGGTCATACACCTGTCTTTGCAAGTATTAACAGTTATATTACTATGCTACAGAGGGTAAGAACTTGATTCTATGGTGCATTTGAATAGTTTGAAATTGTTACGTGTTTACTTTTAATGATGCGGATAGCTCTGCATACTATTATGTGATTAACACGAGATGTGTTTCACATAGATTAAATCCTTCAGTCAGGCTTTAGGCCTCATCACGGTACTGAGACAGCTCTGGTTAAAGTAGTAAATGACATACTACTGCCTTCTGATCAGAGTTGCCTCTATTTACGAGTATTATTTGATCTCATTAAAAAAAAATAAACTAGAATGTATTGTCTGACTGACTGCTATGTTAATGATGACTTCTTTGTTGGTTGAAAAGTAAAGTTTAGTGTTCTACAAGGTTCTGTCTTAGGCTCATTGCGTCTTTCCCTATCCACGCTACTTCTTGGTAAAACAATATTTGTACACATTGTGTATTGCTTCATCTGCTATGCTGATGACACAGAGTTTTCATGTTTGAGCAAAGCCAGTGACAGATACCAGCTTGAAGAAAGGAAAAAAGTAGACACTGGATACTGTGTAAATTCCTCTTACTTAATTCCTGAGAAACATAAGAAGGACACTATAAGGCCAGTAGTATGGGGATACCTGACAATCACACCCATATGTAGATCTTACCCAAACTTTTGCTGTAAAGTCTTTGTATGCTGTGGCATTACAATTTCCCTTCAATTTAACTAAGAGGCCTAAACCTGTCCCAGCATGACAATGCCCCTGTGCACAAAGTGAGATCATGAAGATACTGTTTGTCACAGTTGGTGTTGAAGAACATGGATGACCTCCTCAGAGTCCCGACCTCAACCCCATTTAACGCCTTTGGGATGAACTGGAATTCCGACTGTGTGCTAGTTTGTTTGTTTGTTTGTTTGTTTTTGTTCAAAATCATGCCCAACTTCACTAATGGTCTTCTGGTTGAATGCACAAATCCCAAAAGCCACATTCCAATATCTACTGGAAAGCCTTCCCAGAAGTGTGGAGGCTGTTATAGCAGAAAATGGGGAACCAGCTCTAGTACGGCCACAGGAAGGTAGAAAAAAGTTTCAGGTTATGCAGAAAAAGACCTTACAATGAATATTGATGCCAGTCTTTTGTGTAAAGCTCATGTAATAATATTGCTAGGACAGCCTTCTTTCATCTCAGTAACATCACTAAGCTAAGAAATACAGTCATTAGAGAATACAAAAAAAAATTCTTGCAAGAAAAATAATATATTCTTTTGTTATCTCTACGTTTGACTATGGTGATGCCTTGTTGATCTGGATGCTCCAGTAATCGCATGAACAAGCTCCATTTGCTCCACAATGCTGCAGCCAGACTCCTTAAGGGACTGATAAAGTTTGACCATGTCACTGCTATTTTATCCACGCTGCAGTAAAATTTCACATAGAAAGCACAGAATGGTCTAGCTCCAAAGCAAGAGAACTCTTGGACTATTATGATCTCACCACGCACGGTTTAATCAAAAGATGCAGGTTCTTTATCAGTACCTAGAATAATGAAGGCTATAGCAGCAGGCAGAAATTTTTCCTTTTTCCTTTTGTCTTTTGATTAGTGTTCAGGACTCAGACACATTCTCGGCCTTTAAGACTGTTTTGAAAACCTATTTGTTTAGTCAGGAATTTAGTTGAATAACCCTTCTATTAGGTTAAGGTGCAGATCTGGGGGTTCATGGTCATGCAGAGTCATGGTAAACTGATATATTTTGATGCTGTTAATGCTGCAATTATTAGAGGACATGTTATTCAGTAATTAGCTGATATTAAACCTACATGTGTGCTTGATGGAAAAAATGCACAAGAGATCCGTAGAAGTGTTCACTTGAGCCCAGTCTCCTATTCGCATTTTCATCTCACAGCTACAGTAATATAGCAGCACACATATCAGAGTAGCCCAGAATGATACTTGAAAATAATACAATTCTTGATGAAAATATGTAGCAAACTAGAAGGTGGCCACTTTATGTTTCTGTGTCATAATGTAATACATGACAATTGTAACATTGTCATTAATTCACACCTGCTAGTGGATGGCCATGAACTCATGAGGCATTTTTGCTGTGATATTTCTCGCAACATGGTTGTTTCACAAACTCTTTGACTGAGGACAGATTTATTTTCTCTGTATTTCTCTGTAAGTTTTAACCTTGAAGCAAGACAGTAAGTGGGGAGCTTCGTCAGTTCTAGGAAAATTGTATGATTATTGCATGCACATACAATCCTCCCTGTTTAAGGTAATGACAAACATACAGAAGGGATAACATGGTGATGACCTCAATCTAGACAGTTAATAAAGAGCTGTAGGACTTCGACCCAGCAGCCTGTTAGTGCCCGAAGGAAGGCTGAATACTGTGGATCCATGTACCGATTTAATCTCACAGGCATTCTTACATTACTTTCCTTTCTTTCTTTTTTTTTTTTTAAACAGATTTTTAATTAGGTGTCACAGATAAGCAGCTGAGCGTTGGCCCAGTGTCAACCCACGTTTACACCCTTCATCTGGCCCAAAAACTGCTATGAACTGATGCTGAGGAACTTCTCTTCACACATCTGAATAAGTCACAACTCAGCTTTGATGAGACCAAATCTCATATCTCAGGCCAGACCTTAAAGTGGGCCACTTTCAGCCTAAAACTGAAATGCTACATACGCACGATTTAGATATTTTTGGTTGCATTTAGGCCACTTTTCGCCCAGAACCCCAAATTCAAATAAAACCTTAACATAATTAGCTGTTTTCAGACTTACCATAACTATAACTGAAATTTGTGTGCTTCAAAAGGAACTATATATTTAGGTCTGTAATCTGATAAATTAGTTACGCAACTGCTTAAGAGACTGTTGTTTATTTTCTCTAAAGAATGACAGACCTAATGTGGAACTTCATAAGCGCTGCCTACCCTTTTGAGTTTCTATTGACTTGATATCTAGATTTTTTTTTTAGTTTACTAATACTCTACAACCTAGCATTATTGTAAATAAAGTAAACAATTATACAGCCAGCTTAAATAAACGACCCATTTTTACCCACAGTATTAATTGGCACTGTGGATTTGTTTAAAGACAGCAAGGTGTTAAAAGTGATCATTTATTGTTCAGCGTGAGTGAGTGCAGATTTCAAATGAACATGGCTATTATACAATAATATGAAAACAGATTTGTTAACCTTTAAATATACACTACAGTTTTGAGCATATGCGTCACATGAATGTTTTCTGTGATTTAGTCAGCATTGCCAAAATGAGTCACAGTCACTGTGGTGAAGAATATCTTTGGACCCGTATGATTATTATAGATACAAATTATTTTTATTCAGTATAAATATCAATTTATTTATTTATTTTATAACTGAAAAGACAGTTGGCTACAGGTTGGCCTGTCGTTTGTTAAGAACGAAGAGTTCTGAGAGAGCGAAATCATAAGGGGAAAAAAAGTCAAAGGAAAATGTTATGATTGGCTGAAGAAGTGTCTTCTACACACAGAAGAATTGTTATGTTTTAATCTTTAGTTTACATTAAATGCAGTTTTTTTTTTTTTTTTTAATTAAAAATAAGCACCACTAAGACCGACAAAAACAAAACATGTAAACTCCTGCTGGTTTACTGAATATTACTTTGAGGTCTACAGGAAAGCAGAAGCTTGTGACGGTGCTGAATAGACTACCACAGAACTTTCCATCAAAGGTGTACTTATTCATTCCTTTTTTTACCATTACCCATTATGCCATGTCTACACAGAGCAGCTACAGAAACTAAAAGCTGACAAGCACTGATAAAACTATACAAGTCCAGTGCACATTTCCTCACACAATAGCATGCGACTATTAACATGAACATTTACAGAAGAGCATCATAGAAAAAACAGGCTTATTTATCTAACAAGCTACACGGTCTCATAGGCCACTTTATTAGATACACGTACAATGTAGGTCCCTCTGTAAGTGTACACTTACTAACTCATCTTTTACTATGTGTGATGTGTCTATCCATGATTATTACGGGATAGGGATCAACACAGGACCACCACTGTCCAGATGATATTTGGCTGGATATTTTTGGATTATTTATTTATTTATTTATTTATTTTACATGGAAAATGATCAGCGTTAGTCTCTAATGATGCATTTACACTCTGGACTAAGAAAGATGGCGTGTCTACTAAAGGTAGCCTATGTGATGCACTCACACCAGCGCCACACACACCACTGAGTGTGAGGATCACTGCTGTGTTGAGAAAGGCCCACCATCACATAACATCTGCTCCATAGATGTCCCTTTATTCATTTTAAAATTGTCCTCATTCATGTAGTGGTTTAGCTGGTCCTTGACCTTATTATTATTATTATTATTATTATTATTATTATTATTATTATTATTATTATTATTGTTTTGCTTCCAGCAGAGCAAAGCATCAAGAACATTCACTTACAGCAGCCTGAAAACAGATACAGAGAGTGCCTTTGTCATTCTTAGATCATATTTAATAACCCTTGAGTAGGCTTAGATTTATTTACATATACCAACTAAAATCATTTTGCATCAGCATGCTGTGAATATAGTGAGTCGTTCAAATCAAACAGAAATAACTGGAGTCAGATACACAGTTATATGATTAGGGATGATGATGATAATAAAAAAAGGTCAAAGGGTATGCTCCAAACCACACTGCTTTGTGTTAAATAGATAGTATTCTAGTACATGTTGCTACATCATTGCATAGTGGCCACAGGTGGCAGGTGCTCCTGCATGTAATCGGAAGTGACCGAATCACCATAGTAACTCCCAAAATAAAACATTTCTTTCTTCCTTTTTCTTTCTTTCTTTCTTTTTTTTTTTTTTTTTTAAATTCCTGCGGCTCTCCACCAGTGCGCGTGCATCCCCGGGTACATGTTTGAATGCCCGGCGCGCCACCTGGCGACGCGCGGTTACGCGCACTCTATAGCGCAGTGCCGGTAGAGCGCGCGGTCAGATTCCAGCGTTAGTTTCACGTGGAGCACGAGCGCGAGAACCACGACTTTCCTCCCCGTTTGTTGCTTCCGTTGAACTGCTTTGCCGTTGAAGCCACCGGATTAGGGCGCTGGACACCGACTCCGCGCTGTACGGAAGTTGTGCCGCGCGCGCTCGCATGGAGATAGTAGAGGTATGAGTTTTCTTTCTTTCTGTGTTTTCTTTTCTGTTCTTATTTATTTATTTATTTATTTATTTATTTTTTAAAAATCACACTTCATTTGTTGCACTTTGACTCGAGCAAAGCTGTGCACTGGCACTGAGAAGCTTTCTGCTTCTTACTGCCTCTAGATTTGGGTACACAGAGATGGTAACTTTTGATAAGATGATATTTCAATGTAAGATGATGTTTAGGGGATTTTATTGCATGCAGCGTTTGGTTGTTAGTTATCACACACACACACACACACACACACACACACACACACACACACACACGCACGCACGCCTGACTTTTTAACTACCTTATCTCTGAGTAAATATAAGGGTTAGGTGTGTGCACTTTGCAAAAGAAAACCAATTACATAACTAGTTCCATTCACTGGTTATTCCAGGCATAACCGGTTAATATTCCAAGACTCATTGATTATTATTATTATTATTGTTATTATTATTATTATTATTATTATTATTATTATTATTATTATTATTATTATTGTGCTTATTTACAGAACTCTGGACTGTGATCATTGTTTTAGAGTATGTAAGGAGGGATTGTTGATTAGTGCAGAAGGTTGCCTCATATTTGTAATTAAGGAAAATATGAATGAAACAAGAAAAATATGTGGAAACTTAGCCCAACATGTACAAATCTGATGGGGATGATTGGAAGGTTATGAGAAAGTTGATTTAACATTTAATTAATCCCTGGATTCCGAGCCTGCTCTAACACAGTACACCTCTCTGTCTCTGTCTCTCTGTCTCCGTCTATCTTTTCGTGTTTAATTTTTATATTGAAGCAATGGCTAGTAGCCTAAATGATTTCTCCTTAAGAGGTACAATATAAACACCTAGCCTTCATTATAATATGTTTAAATGTGTCGAGGCACTAAAAGCCCTCAGCACGTCTCCACTCGCACGCCGTGTAATATTCGTTGGTTGACCGATTGACCATGTTTGTGTTGACACTGGATCTTGGTGAGGTACAATCATGTGTAGAACAGAAACATACATGTTAACACCACCGACAGGGTGGAATTGGAAATTATTAGCAATTCTTGTAGTCAGAATTCTTCCTGAAGTCCAGGTGAGTACATCTGTGGTCCAGTATGGTTGTGGTCTTGGCTGTAGTAGTGGCACGAATTCTGAAGGCATTGTGGGTTGAATTTGTGATAGCCTCAACCGTGAGAATTGCTCTAGAGAGAATATTCCTAGATGCTTTGACCATGTGACGTACCTGATGCTGTAGTTCACTGTTAAATGCCGCGATGTGGTTGTTTACATTTAGTCATTTAGCTGTTAGCGAATGCTCTTTTCCTGACTTAGAAACTGTACAAACTGCTGAAAACCTTGCTAATCAGAACAGATTCATATTCTGAAGATTGAAGTTTGTCTAGTGGTCTGTGAGATAACAAAAAAGACCATTTCAAACCCAAATGCATACATAATATAAATAAGTTAAAAAATAAAGTAGGATAAAGGCAATCAATGTAAAGTAAATACAGAGGAAAATAAAGGTGTTATTCCATTGACCACTCTAGCACCAGATCCACTCAAATCTTCATACACCATTAGATTTTCCTAGACTTGAGACTGTTTGTCGTCTTTTTCAACAGGAATCCCATTCAGAACTCTTCTCTTCTCAATCCATGCATCAAAGGGTTCTGCATCTTCCCATAAGACACTGTTTCTCAATCCTGGTCTTGTTGTATCACCGCCCTGCATCGTTCGGTGACTCTTCTCCTCTGAATTGTTCATTAGCTGATACATTGAGTCTGGTGTGTTGGGAGCAAGCAAAACACAAATGTGAAGAACAGTGGTGCTCCAGGACCAGGATTGAGAAACACCATTGTACATTATAATGCATGGAATCGCTTTAGAGAACTTGTTTATGAACCTGGTTTATGAGCCAGCCGAGGGCAAAATGCTCTGTAGAGAAGATCATTCATATGAATGGAGACAAGCAGGCGTCAAGTCGAACGGGGTGTATGAGGATTCGAGTGCAAGATTCTCGACTGTGTCTGCCAGATGTGCAGTAGGGGTGTCAGTGGTGATCGACAGGTAGAGCTGAGGGGTATTTTTCACTGGTAGGAATATCAGTTCAGTCTTGCCCATGGATGGATGGAGAGGTCCAGTGGGGTTGTATTATTAAAGAGCAGTGGGGTTATCTCTTGGGCTTCAGAGTTGTAATATGGGTGCACAGTGGGTTTGGACATTACTGGGTTTAGATTGTTTGGGTCCAGTGGGGGTTGTTCTGAAATGAAGTGGGCTTGTGTTGATGTTCATTGGGCTTTTGATGAAGTCAAGAAGGTCTCGTGCTATTGGAGTTCAGCGGAATTGTTTTATTGGAGTTGTGTGGTCTTGGGCTGTTGGGTTCCAAGGGTTACACGACTTGCACTTAGGTTAATTTTTGGTTCTGTTATTGCAGTGCAGCCTCAAGGCAATGCTATTTTTTTGTCCTCTGGTTTAATTTGTGGTATTTCCAGACGTTTAAGATGAATTGTTGAAGTCAAGTGGGATTCTGTTGGTGCGGTTCAATGGGGCTGTAGTTGTCTCTTGTGGGATTGTAGCTGTCCAAGACAGCTTGCAGGATTTGTTTCCAGAGTCATTGTGCTACTGGAGCCCAGTGGGGTTGTGTTATTGGGCTGCAATTCATCTAGGATATTTATTTGGCTGCTCTCCAAGTGTTCTTGCCTTTTAAGCTCACATGACTGCAAATGTACTGCAGCTGCCATTCTGCTGTCTCCTGTTTTCTCTCACTCTTTCTTTCTTTTTGCCTCATGGTGACTTTGAGTGAGTGTCATTTCCATGGTGCTTGCTCAGCTAAATGCTTGGTGATCTGAGAGGCTTCACCTCTAATGTGATGCCAGTGGATTGATTGATGATTCTGTCAACCAAGCTGGGTTGTAATACACCACACTGTCTCTATACTGCAACACACACACACACACACACACACACACACACACACACACACACACACCCTTGCCTTGCTTTAGATTTCTTACTGTATTGAGCCCTTTAGGACATGGAATTGCTTCTATTCCTCTATTATTGCTCTGGGAGCTGGTATTAAGCTCACATTTATCTCCTTGAACTAATGTTTGTTGTAGGATTTGTTTGGTGTAGGATTTTTTTTTTAGTATTTTTATTTTTTTAGCTCTGACTGGAAAAGATTGGATTATATCATATCTTTTTGAAGGATAAGGATTTTTTTTTTTCAATAAAATCGTGCAGTTCAGAACTCAAGACTGTTTACGATGTAAAATAGTCTTTTTTTTTTTTCCTGAGGAATCTGTGTGTTTTTTCTTTGTTTATTTATTTCAGATATGATCATACCCTTCAAGTGTAGCGTTAACACTGACTGCAGATTTTCTTGTCAGTGAAGTTAGGCCCTGGCTGAAATATTAAAGCTACCCATCAATCTGTCAGTCAGATATCAGTATAACAGACTGCTGTCACAGAGGCGTACATTCATTAATGCGCAGAGCCACGCTGAGCTGTCAGAGCTGTTGTGCTGTTTCAGTTTTATGAAGGTAACATAAATGCTTTTTGATACCTGGTTTGAGGAGCATTTGTTGTAGTGTGATAATGAAAAGCTGCTGTGATGGCAGGCTTTGTGTGATAAATGTATTCTATTTGTATAGAGAAGGGTGTGCATTCAGACGCGCTGTGTGCGTCGGCATATTATTAAATATACAAATAGCATTGTAAGTCTGTTGTTTTAGCTATTGATATTTACGAGAGATCACTTTTTCGCACAATCCTACTTTACTGATGTAAAAAATTTTTTTTTTAATATTTCCATATGCATTGTGTTATTGTTTACTTAATCTGTATTGTAAAAAAAAAAAAAAAGATATAGTTTTCTGACTAAGCATGTAATAAATGTCCATATAAACATTTCTATATAATAAATGGATGAATAATTAAATGAACATCGATCGCCATAGGCCTGAAAACGTGTCAGTGCTAAAATGTTCCCTGAGGCAAATTCCTTCTGTTCTCTCAATGTTATAATAAATGGAGTGCAATATTCAGGCTCGCACCCATTAGGAAATAAATGATCCTTACTGTTTCTTGGCCGGCATTTTATTTTGATGGTCATTATTGTAATTAAATGTGAATATTTAACACACCTGAATAGACATATGCTAATAATTCTTGTGCACTATAATTCAGTGTATTGATAGCTTCAACACACATTGTTGTTGCTAATGTAAACTTCAGACACCTTTATCATTCATTTTTCCATTCAGTCGGCGTCTCTGCTGAGAGGAAGTTGTTGAGATGTATGATAATATAATACCTATAGGTCATACTGTGATACATACATATACATATAGACATACACAGTGAAAAAGTATGTGCCCCATCCTGATTTCTTCTGTTTTTGTGTATATCTCATACTAAATAGTTTTAGATCTTCAAACGAAATAAAACATAAAACAAAGACGAGCTGAGTAAACACACAATACTGTTTTTATTTTTTTTTTATTTTTTTTTATTAAAGCAAAAAAAGTTATTCAATATCTATGACCCATGTGAAAAAGTAATTAAACCTTAAACCTAAAATCTGGTTGTGAACCTTTAGCAGCAATAACTGCAACCAAACGCTTCTGATAACTGAAGATCAGACTTTCACTTACTTCTAGGACTAGGATTTACTCCTATGCTTTGGATCATTGTCTTGCTGCATAATCCAGTTGAGCTTGAGTTTCAATTCACGGACTGAAGACCGGATATTCTCCTTTAGGATTTTCTGGTAAACAGTAGAATTCATGTTTCCCTCAGATATTGCAAGTTGCCCAGACCCTTAAGCAGTAAAGCATCCCCACACCATCACACTGTCTCCACCATGCTCGACCATAGGTATGATGTTCTTTTTGTTGAGATCTTTGTTTGGTTTAAGCCAGATGTACCGGGACTCCTGTCTTCCAAACAGTTCCACTTTCAACTCATCAGTCCACAGAACAAACAAGAGGTTTGACGATCATCAAGGTGTGTTTTGACAAAATTCGGACGAGGTTTAATGTTCTTCTGGGTTAGCAGTGGTTTTCACCTCACAACTCTTCCATGGATGCCGTTTTTGCCCAGCGTCTTTCTGATAGTGGAGTCATGAACAGTGACCTTTATTGATGCAAGAGAGGCCTGTAGATCCTTTGATGTTGTCCTTGGCTCTTTTATGACTTCCTGGTTGAGTCGCTGCTGTGCTCTTGGAGGGATTTTGGAAGGTCGGCCAATTCTGGGAAGGTTCACTACTGTGCCGTGTTTTTCCATTTGGAGATAATGGCTCTCACTGCGGTTCTTTGGAGTCAAATACTTTTTCCAGCAGTCTATATATAATATACAATCATATCATATAGGCAGATAATTGTTAAATATCATACAGTATGTATTGAAGCCATGTAATGAATCCATTTGGCTGATAATTCAAACTGATTTCTGATGACTCCTTGCACTTTGGGTGAACGGAATGTTTTGGCAGTTTTTTTTTTTTTTACTTTAACATAATTTTATCTTTCTTTAGAATAGCGTAAAATAATTACTACCGGTAAATGCTATTTAAGTGCAGGCATTTGATCTTAGAGCTTACATATTTATGAGCAGTTAGTCAGCCACATGTGGTTACGGTTCAACACATCTTTCTTCCTAACACATCCTTGAACGTTAATATATTATACAGAAATGACATCTGCATCTGCACATATGTACAGTACATGACAAATACTGGATATTCACATCAGTCTATAATTCTCACATTGGTACTTCCCTTGTAGTAGGCTGCACTATTGGTCATTATCGGTCTATGCATCAGAATTGCCATCTGTTCAGATTTACCTTATTATAGATGAGCTTCCCTATTTTGGACAGTTTTAAGAGTTATTACATGTAGATTACGCGAAGAAGGCAAATCCATTAATGTTTCATGATCTCTATTCAGCTAAACTGCTTGCTATCCAGCAAGACTTGGGGATAAAAAAAAAATTAGAAGCTGTAGCTATATAGAAAAGGTGAAGCTCAGCGCTTCTGGTTTGCAACTCAGGAAAACATTACGTTGGTTCACAGAGGCATGATCCGGGCTTGTTTTCATTTCACCTCGGTTCTTTATGATGTGTGAAGCAGCCAAGTGTTGGATCTGAGATGGCGTTCTCTTAATGGGGTCATCAGACGCAGCGTAAACACCAGCCTTTGTTATTTCTCTTTTTATCGGATGTTACGTTAGGAAGTCTTCCAGATGTTCCTGTGGCTCGGACGGCCCTACAGTTTACGGTGCATTTGAGAGCTTGGCATGCATATGGCTTTAGTGTGGAGCATCTTTATGCTGGATATTTTGACCCATCGGTCCTAATTTGGCATAATTATAATTCTGAAATTCTTCTGCATGAGCAGATTGAGTGCCGGTCAGCTCACCTTTTTTTTTTTTTTTTTTAAACTACACCACATGGAAGAAATGTAATACCCTTAGTATTATTCTTAGTGTCTTACATTGCACAACATACCTTATGTAAGTGAACTCAGTTCAAGTTCAAGTATCTGCACTTTAACTAAAAATATCAAACTTTCAGCTATAGACTCCAGTTAAAATTGCATTACTGCATTAGCGGGGTCGGAAGTACAGAACGTCTCACCAGAGCCACTCAGCTGTTTAAATTCTCATTGACTGTAAGTTAAATAATGTATTTATGGTGTCAGAGCATCCGGGGACTGCTGCGCTTGGTTTTTATGGTCATACACTAGGTTTGTCTGGACTGAATTGTGACAAGGAGAATGCTTTCGAAATATATCCCATGTATAAACAGTGATATGTACAGTTGTGATGCAGAACATTTAGTTTTGTTGATGTCTGTAAAATACAAGCAAGTAATTACATACATTTTCTCTCACATCAATGAAGTTCGATGGGTTTCTTTAGTGTTGTACTGAAGACCCAAGGTTAATTTTATTTAACCAGCAATATACTTTAAGTATTTGGAAGTGGCGCTTGAATTTTATTATACTCCAAACAGCATTTTCAAAGCATTCTTCTAAATAAGCGACTGTGTAAAAATGGTAGCGATAGTCCATATTTACACATTTAATTTCAGGAACACTAAGTCATCTACATGACCTCCAGCGTTCGGGTTCAATTTCATCCCCAGACATTGGAAGACAGGACCAAGAACTTGAACGAAACGATTCTGTTAACGAAACAAGTGATTACGAGACGTCACGCTGTGTCTTAAACCATATCAGAATATTTCCGTCATGAGCCTGATGAACTGGACGTCGTGTGATGCAGATGTTTTCAAAGCAACATTAGGCACCAAACACATCTGCGGCTGACTGACTACACTGGGATACGCCGGGGTGCGTATTGTGAACGCAGCACTTGTGTATATCTTTTAAATGTGAGTCATCACTGAGGTTTCATTCAAAGCGCCATAGTATATTCAGCTGCTTAAGTTTGGTAAATAGTTTCCTGACCCTCTTGTTTTAAAGGCTGCCGGAGGCAATTAGATCACGAAAAACATCAGCATTTCAAGAAAGACATTCTCATGCGCATAATCGACCGAGGCAAGCCGAAGATGATGAAATACGAGTGAGCCGAAACTCACTCACTGACGGAGTTCATTAATGCGACTTTTACTCACAGGCAGCCATGTTGAGCTCTTATCACTAATTAAAGTTTTAACCTTGAAATACTTTGTAGCAAGAGAAACTAAGACAGCAAATGAATTGAAATAATCACAGAAACACAACCGGAACCTTAACTGTAATCTATTACCATTAGGATGTAATATGTAAGGAATACAACGCTTGTGATTATCTTTCAATAACAATTACCGAACGAAATGTAATTATTATTGAGGAACGCTTGTGAGACAAGTTACTTCCTGTTAAAATGGTAAATGGTGCACTTATATATGGTTAAAAGCGCTTTACACTGAGTCTCATTCACCCATTCACACACCAATGGTAGCAGAGCTGCCATGCAAGGCGCTAACTTGCCATCGGGAACAACTCGGGGTTCAGTGTCTTGCCCAAGGACACTTCGGCATGTGGCGTCATGTGGGCCGGGAATCGAACCGCCAACCCTACGATTAATGGACGACCCGCTCTACCACTTGAATCACACCTGAGCTTGATGAAAAAGCAGCTTGCCACTAAAAAACTGGATACGGTCTGAGGCAGATACAGTATTTGCAAAGCAACATTGGGCACCAAACACATCTTCGGCTGACTAACTACATTCGGGTACATCGGGTTGCATATTATCAAACGAATCACTTGTATAATGTGTGAATGCATCTACACAGAGTTGTTTCCTCACCAACCAAAACGTGCATAGTCCTCTGTCCTGAAGATTTTATTGCGGCGGAAAACGTGCTAACCGTTACAGAGTGCTGACATCGGAGACTCCTTCCCTAAATGTTAAATAATACTTTCCTATAAATAAACAGAAAAGTTCACCGTAGTGGCACTTATACTTCTCATTGTTAAATGACAACACAGCAACAACGACTGTTTATTAGTCTTTGATTTTGTAGCACATCTGTCATACACGTCTTAGTGAACGAGTATTACAATGAGAACCTTAATGTAAGTTAATGGTTTCGAAGTAAAGCCTACTGTCAAAACTGCCAATCCGCACGATCGTAGCGATCAGAATTCAACCGATTCACTGGACCGGTTGAATTCAACAGCACCGTGGTGTAAATTTGATTAGTTTCTTTCTTTAAAAAAAAAGAAAAAAAAAAGTTTAAACGTCAAACTTGAAACTGAGCTTGAAGGAAGACTTCACCCAATGAGAGCTGGTCATGATATTAAACATGACGGCTGAAACCTAATAGCTTAATAATAAAAATTATTGCACACACACACACACACGTAAAGGCAGATACAGTACACAGCTGGATTTGTGATTTCTAAATAAAATCTGGGGGTGCAAGGTGGTTTAGTGGTTAGCTCGTTCGCCTCACACCTCCAGGGTCCGGGGTTTTTCGCGTCACTCCTCCAGGGTTCTCCCCGTGCTGCGGGGGTTTCCTCCGGGTACTCCGGTTTCCTCCCCCAGTCCAAAGACATGCATGGTAGGCTGATTGGCGTGTCTAAAGTGTCTAAAGTGTCCGTAGTGTATGAATGGGTGTGTGAGTGTGTGTGTGTGATTGTGCCCTGCGATGGACTGGCACCCCGTCCAGGGTGTACCCCGCCTTGTGCCCGATGCTCCCTGCGATAGGCTCCAGGTTCCCCCGTGACCCTGAAAAGGATAAGCGGTATAGAAGATGGATGGATGGATGAAATAAAATCCGTATTGCTTTACCAGCTTCCTGAACGTGTTTCTTCTCACAATCAAACATGGTAAACAGAAAATTTGAGATTTTGTTTAAAAAAAAAATACAACAACGACAAAACAACTAAACTTATGGTTCTGTCCCTTGTCCTTTTGTGTACTTCGATTGGACAATCTCTGCGTAGTCTATCTACTTTTAGTTTCTCCCCAAAATGCGTTTTAGGCAGAAAAAGGATGATAGAGTAAATAATCCACTTTTTTCACCGCATCTCCTTCTCAATCACCGCTCATCAGATCTATGGGTTTCGCGCCATGCAATCACCGGACACGACTGTTACTGATAGGCTGCATGAATCCACAGTGTGGGCTAGAAAGAAATCAGCCCCAACCTCGCTTCTTCATACCTGTCAGGCGGGATAGGCGGGAAAATAAAAACAAAAACGGGTGAAAGTCAGGCAAACAGGATAAACTAGGCAAGATGAGATGTACAGAGGAAGCTATTTCCATGTTTACGAATAATTTGACCCAGAGGTAGCCTATATAAAGTAAAAAGCAGTGGGCCTAAAACAGAACCTTGTGGAACAGCAAACTTTACCTCGGAATGCGCGGAGAAGTCGCCATTTATATCTACGAACCGATAGCGATCAGTCAAATAAGACCTGAGCCAGGAGAGGACCGTTCCCTTAATGCTAACAACGTTTTCTAGTCTAGGCAAGATGAGATGTACAAATGAGAAGGACAAAGATCATAAACAGCTATATATCAACAGCTAGAACAAAGGCATGGAACATGGTTTGGAATTCTTTTAATATCGTGTGATGGAAAATAGGTGTGTGTGTGTGTGAGAGCAGGAGTCAGGTGATTATAACATGACACAGTGAAGCTGTGCGTTAGGAATTGTAGTCCTGAGCGGTCATGTCTGTAGGCTGTGATGCGTTGACATGACTATCCCATTCAACCAAGCGCCGATGGTGGTGTGTTGCTCGCTTTTACAAAAATCCAAAACATTCCTCTGTAAGACGTTTGTGAGCAGCAAATAATCTGATGTGTAGCCCTGCTACACAATTATACCATCCCTGCTAACATGGCTCATCATTTCTAATTTCTTACAGACTTTCATTCATTATTAGCGATTTTTTTTTTTTTTTTTTTGGGGTGACGTGTTTCTTTAACAGTCACAGCACGCACCTTCCGAGGAACACGGCCATGACCTAGAAATGTGACTCCTGTCTCAAATATTTACACTGCTAGATGGAGGATTTTATTCTGAACACCATCATCCATCTATTCAGGAACACTTTCTGTTTTGTAAGGGAAAAAATGTTCAGCATCTGGGTACACATAATCCAGAAGAGAACAACAATCTTTTTACGACTGAATAATTGTCCCGAGAGAGAGAGAGCGAGAGAGCGAGAGAGAGAGAGACAGGAAATGAATTAGCCTGTCAAGGTGTGAATAACATTCTCAGCTGTGTGACTGACTGATTCCAGGGCACAACGCTGGAGTAAATCTCACTGATGTACGTCATTATTATCTGCTCAGCCCTGCACGCCATTCCTAAAATAGACTTACCCTTTGAGCAAAAAATGCAAGATTGATAGCATTATTCAGCAAGGCTGCATGCGGTGTGGAAAAAAAACAAACAAAAAACAACCAAACAAAAAAAAAACCCTTCAGACTCAGAAGATTTTAATTTCCAGAAACTTTCAAAGTTTTAATCGTCAGCAACATGTACACACAGGGGAAAAGAATTCCAAACTCAGAGTGGAATCCAGCCTGCGAAAGTGACACCACCTGGATGGATGATGCATAATTTAAAACAAAAGTCAGAGCATAATTTAAACAAATCACTCAGTAACATAACATTGAAATGAATTGAATATAGAGGAAAAATGGTGTGCTTTTACATGATGCTGCGTGCCACACAGAAAGGCTACATTTAGCATAATCTTTCACTCACCCAGACACGAGCCCTTGCATTAGCTGATGTCTATTGCGTCCGTCTGGCACCGAGTGCCTACAAGGCTTTATTAGGGTTAAACGGGTCTTTGACTGGTCATTTACTTCAGCTGACAGCTTTGACAGGTCGTTAGTGTGACTCTGGCCTGATGTCGCGAGGCTTTTTTCGTAGCCAGACGCCTGCTATGTGAAACACAAACACAGTAACTGAGGCCTTGCAGCTAGTGAGTATCAAACATAAACTTCAGGTACTTAGGGCTCATGTAGTGACCCTGGGCACTGAGCTCACTATGGATCTTAAAAGTGACATTCACAAGCTTGAAGTAAACAGCGTAGACATGATAGCTTGGGTGATTCACAGGTCATGTACTGCTAGTAGCGCTCTTAGAGGGTTGGTTTAAAGTGGAGGTGTGCATTTTTTAATACCCATTTCATTCCTGAACAATCCTGCCCACACTTATTATTGTTCGCACCTGTTGGCCATATTTTCCGCCCATTTCAGTCTCGCTGCTCTTTATCCTAGCAGGTTTTCTAGCTATCTGGCTAGCTAACTTAACTAATGTTAGTGATGCTTTTGTGGTTGCTCTGTGACAAACGGTGGCTGCTAACTAACCATCGTGCCAACTATTGGCTCAAGTTAACATATTTTGATTGTTATGATATGGATTATCGACTGTGATATACTGTGAATAATATGATGATGTAAATCAAGACACAGATACTGAAATCCCACCTATGTCTACTAACCAAGTAAAATCCAACTAATTACTAACTGTTAGTTTGTGACCTAGCAGGTAGTTCGCTAGCAGACAAGGTTATGCTAGTTTTGGGTGATATGGGTAGATAATTTGTCAGTTTATGCAGGTTATTATGCTAAATAGATTATTGTATTGGATTAAAATGAGATTTTAAGGGGTTACTCTAAACGTCTTCCAGCGAATCTATGCCTAAATCACAGGGTGCGTCTCAATCAGATCGCTAGCTCCCTAGGTCGTGAATCAGTGTATAGTGTATACGAGTTGGGTCACTGGTACGGACCCTGGCTCACCACACACTGGTACACTGATGCCTTGGAGTTTTACTCCAGACTTTGTCAAAAGCTTTTTTCTGATGAAGCGTTAATTGATTTTGTGCTCTGAAAGTTCGAGAGTATGTCGACAGTAATCAGTGCAAGTTGGAGTTCAGTGCAGGCCATCCCACATTAAGCTGGTCTATCAAAATGCCACCACTTGGATAAGACAATCGATACATGCGTACTTAATTGACGCCATAAGGGAAATTACCTTGTTACAGCAGCGACACAAAGCACAGAGCACCATCTGCTTCTGAAACATAAAAGAACATCAATAGGCCTAGATGGAAATAACCAGCAGCAGCTGATCTCCTCAATTCATTTACCACCAATACACACGTGTACGATTCTGCTGGAGCTGAATAGATCACACAACTAATTAGAGCAATGATTACTAAGGAAATCAGAGCCATCGGTTTTGTGGATGAAATGAGGTTTTATCTTTAGTGGCATTCATGAACATAACTTGCTGATTTGCATAGATAGCCATATAATATAAATCAATTTACTATATTTTATCTGCACTCATAAAAAAGAAAAAAAAAAGTGCAAATTACTGTTTATATGCCCCATATGAAAGAATATGTCCTCTCATATAAGCTTTGAGCGCCTCCCAAATGTTTGAGTGTGAGGCTGAATTAACGTTGGCCTTTAAAAAAAAATCTGAATCTGAGTGGGCATGAATTTAATAAACTCCGGGTCTTTTAGCATATAAGGTTTAAGCCTCCAGTTTTTGAAGAGGGGTGGAGCGATCGCTGGTTCCTATGTAAATCTAATAGGGTTGTGGTCGGAGATGGATGCAGGAAGATAACATTTGAATGTAAACTATTGAATGTTAGATTAAAAAGACGAATGTTTGAGTAAAAAGAGTAGTCAATTTGATTTGGACAGAAAGTCCGCCACACATCACACAACCCCAGATCAGCCATTTCCTATCTCAGAGTATTTGCTGCTTTGGACTTAAATGATTTTTTCGAGGACCTGTCCTTAAAAGGATCTAATACTAGACTGAAGTCTCTAATTATACACTTGCCCTTGACAACTGCTAAGCGTAACAGCAACTTACTAAAGAATGTGGTGTTGTCATGCTTTGGTCCATAAATATTTACCGGGGTTATGCGTTCTCTGTTCAGTTCACATTCAACAGTTACATATTGTATGGTCAGAGTGTGTCGTAATCAAATTATGCTTTTTTTCCATAATCAAATTATGTCTCCATCTGCTTGATGGAGACATGAGTGCAAAACTGTTTGTGGCAGTTGTAGTCCTAGCCATCATAGTATGACCGTTCATGTAAATTGAGGTCCAAAGCCATCTTTATGGTTTTTAAGTGGTACCATCCTCAGCAATCTCACCGATCTTTATGCTGCACCATGTGGGGCCATCCTCAGCAGCAGCATGTGACTTCCAATTGATGAGGACTCCAACCAGAAGTAGGGCATCAGGATGGATCGGGCCTTTCCGGAGTGCAGAAAGGGTCGGGATCACTGGTATTTCAGGAGTATCATGTGTAGCTTGACAGAAAGAGAGAGGGAGAGAGAGGGAAAGAGAAGGAGAGATTATTAGGTACGGTTATTGTACCGTAATGGTTCAGGACAATGTGCTTTGTGTGATTGCAAGCAGGGAGTCTGGCAAGACTAGTTATGACAACATAACTAAATGGAGAGCCAGAAGGTAACACAGACATGAGTGCTCCCCGGGACATAAGGCAGCCAGCCACCCCACTATCAACAAACATGGTTGAATGCGTGAAAGTTTGGGGGGTGCTGAACAGACCAGCCTTGCCCTCAAAATTACTCCAATTATCTATAAAGCCAACATTGTTTTTGGAGCACCACCTGGACATCCAGCAGTTCCGCGACCATAACCTGCTGTAAGCTACATCTCCATGTCACAGTGGGATGGGGCCAGTGCATACTACTGCATCGGACATCGCCTTCGCTAATTTACACACCTCTACATCGTTACTCTTAACCGCTGACTGACGAAGGCGTATATCATTAGCCCCTACATGAATAACTATCTTTGAAAACCTAGGCTTGCCTAAGACCCTAAGATTACCTGCTATGTCCGGCGCCCTGGCTCCCGGTTTACACCTAACTAAAGCTGCTGGAGCCTTAAAGGCCTAGCTAATTTCACATACCTTAAGGTAGAATCTCCTACAACCAGACCTCTTTCAGGGTTCTCAGCGGTTGCTTCACTGAGGAGAGCAAACCTGTTGGACACGTGAAGTGGAGAGGAGTGGTGCTCCCGTGGGCGAGCCTTAGTGATAGACACTTTGGCTTTGCGATTGCCATTCGTCCCGCTGCGAGGGCTCTAATGACGGAGTTGGGGATTGAGGCATCCAGACTTTCCCCTACAGAAACGACACTGCTGTCACTCTTACTAACCCTCTCTAGAGTCTGGATGCGCACTTCTAATGTTGGAATCCTCTCCAGAGCGCTAACTAATATATACTTAGCATAAATAAAGCTATTACTAACGACGAAGGAAGAATGACTAAACATCCTGCACTCAACACACTGAACAAGCTGAACATTTGCCATATTGAGTGCTTAATGTACTTTAATCGAAGAATAGTTGATATTATTTTAGACGGATCCGATGTCGATGGACTCCGCTTGCTGTACCAGCAAGAAGCTCCCGGCAAACTATTCGAAAACAGGAACTACGTCACAGCATACACATCGATTGGGTTCGAGTTTGTGAAATGAACGCAAACTCAAGGAAACTCTGAGAAATATTCGGAGGAGCTCGCGACTCTTCAGAATTACCGCAGATTTGGGTCAAGACGTATCATGTGATGTCATCACAACGTGCATTCAGCCAAAGCCCTCTTCGATTCACGTGCGTCAAACATGAGTACAGATAAAAGGTCTCATTTACCAACAAACATCACTGTGAAAGACCCTGCATAACAATTTAGTGCAATTGCGATTTAGACAGTTCAAGTAGTTTTCCTCAAAAAAAGCACAAAAAAGGTTGCATCTCAAATTTTGAACAAGAAGCTGCGGCAGAATCTAGCCTTTTTGGCCGCAACAATCACAAAACAGCCACCCACCCACCTTGGGATACATTGGATGCATTATTACTGTAAAGTCTGGCCTTATAGATGAGGGACATCAACTGGGAAAACTATAATCTGTAAAGATGCCTCAGTCTTATCTTAACCTTTTAAAATTTTATCTTAACTTCTTATGAATTTTCTGTGATGATCTTTACCTAGACTGTGTTTTCTCCATCCTAATTAGGACACTGTCGATCGAACTCGGGTGATTTTTTTGGCCTGTTTGGGTTACAGCCTTGATGAATGAACAAATCTGGAAAATAAATGGGGTCATTTTAATGTACGTGTTGGTAATTTGTGAGATTTGGTTCTCTCTTTTCATTTATAATGGCGTGGCATCGATTTTGGGTTGAAGATCACATTGAAGCAGATGCCTGCCAAATTTTACACCACTGTGTAAAATTTACACTTTCAGACAAATAAAAGTTAATAGCATCCAAAAGGGTTCTTCAATTTGCCCCTCTGGTTGGATGTACATGTAGTATGAGTATAGTCTGGAGAACATCATGTTCATCATGTCTATCCCAGAGGTTTTCCAGATGTTCCTTCTCAAAAGGGTTTTTTGGTTTGTCCTTTCTAGGGAACCCCAGAGGTTCTGTGTGGAACCCAACACTACACTTCCTTTTCAGAAAGTGATTTAAGCAAAACCCCTGTAGGAACGTGAGATTGGTTAACTTTGCAAAACAGAGAGTGGGAAAAAAGCTTGTTTCTAGGAAGATCTTGCTGGCTGGTAGAGGAAAAAAGCTACACTTGGCTCAATGGCATCACAACAGTGCCGGCTGTTTTTTTGGGGTGATCACACAGTCCAGGATTTGGATGTTAAGATAGCAATTTCGATTGTTTTTCTCAGATGCATTAGGAGTGGAAAAAACCCCCCCACAGGTTAAATCTTTTTGTACTATATGTCCATACAGTTAGAGAACACCCTGATTGGCTGCATGCTTGACTTAGCTAGCTACCAGCATCCATTTTGACTCAGTTCAATTTTGGAAATGCTAAATTATTATTTAAAACCCTGTTACTACATTCTGGGGCAAAAAAGCCCCCCCCCAAAACAATGGCCGTAAACCATGTAGTCATCATCTGCATCCTGAAAAATGGACGTTTTCTACACTCTCTGTGTGTGGTACTAAAAATAAACTTCGTCAACCAGCCATATACCGCATAGCAGCCGTATTTTCACTGATAAGTGGTGGCCAGTGTGAAAGATGCGCGTCTGGTCTGAGTAAAAAGTGCTTTTATTCGGCTTGACACTGATTGAAGAGTATTTTAAACTTTGTCTAAAGTGGACAATTACTGTATTTCTTTGAGAAATTACAAACCCATGTTTTGGTCTTACAAGGTCATCTCACCAGCGAGAGGAGTGGTAGAGTTCGATTAAGCGTCATTAACGAGGCCATTGTACAGTTTGTCATTTTTGCCCTTGTTCTGATCTGAAGTGATTTTCTGCCTGCCTTGGGGTGCTTTTGTGTTGGGAATGTAATGGGGTTATGAGACCCATCCACAGCACTCTTTTTTTTTTTCTTTCTTTTTTTTTATATCTTGGAAATACTATATAGACACCATGCCACCATGTTAATATTCGCACTTTCACATTTAAATGAATTTGAATACATTTACCAAGATGTTCACGTCTTCGCAGATGGATCTACTGTACACTCTTTAAGTTCAGCAGGAGAGCAGTGTGTCCATTACTAGCTATATTCATAGAATCCATAAACATAATAAAGAGAGAGATAAATTATCTGCTTTTTTTATATGCCATGTGTTAATTCACTAAGTTTCGCTTTGCTGGTTCATTGAAGTCACTTCCACTAAAGACACTAATCTTTTTCTTTTTATTATTATTGCTTTGCTTCTCGTTTTCTTAAAGGATGATGACCACTTCCTGATGTCAGTGACTTTTCTAAATACAATTCTATCAAACCATCCTGAACACCTTTAACAGAAGACCGGATTTTTCCACTAATACACGCAAAAGAGAATTTGGCAATATAAAGTTCAACAAATCCACTTAAAACATTTCTCGACTTTATAATACTGTGCTTTTAAAGATCCCTGTACGAGAAGTGACGCTGTGAAACAGGTGATAAAGCAGAGTAGCTGTGTGGAGGGAAGACGTTTAGATTAAGTAGTTAGAGAGGCAACTTTCCCATACCGGCACTTCCCATTTCACTGCTCTGTCACATTCTTAATAATTAATAATGAATAATGCATTCGTAAAAAATTAATATTCATAATCCCGTTTCAGCACAACTCTGAAAGAACGATCTCCTGCAGGTAGTTCTCACCGCATCTGTTTCCATACTCGATCAAAATGCACTAAACAACAATCATGTATGCCAAAATGTATGTGATGTCATACCAAAGGGATTTGTGTACACCGTTCTTCCTCTCTCTCTCTCTCTCTCTCTCTCTCTCTCTCTCTCTCTCCTTACTTACACATGTTATATATTTACGTTTATTTATTGTACTCTTATTGTACTTACTGTATTCCATTTTGGTCATTTGGTTAAGGTGTGTGTGTGTGTGTGTGTGTGTGTGTGTGTGTGTGTGTGTGTGTATTGTATATTCTGTTACATGTAAGCATCTATGTATCTATCTATCTGTCTGTCTGTCTGTCAATCTGTCTATCTATCTGTCTATCTGTCTCAATCTGTCTGTTTATCTATCTATCTATCCATCTATCTATCTATCTCTCTATCTATCTATCTATCTATCTATCTATCTATCTATCTATCTATCTATCTATCTATCCATCTATCTGTCTATCTATCTATCTATCTATCTATCTATCCATCTATCTATCTGTCTGTCTGTTTATCTATCTATCTATCTCTCTATCTATCTATCTATCTGTCTGTCTGTTTGTCTATCTGTCTATCTATCTATCTATCTATCTCTCTATCTATCTCTCTATCTATCTATCTATCTCTCTATCTATCTATCTATCTATCTGTCTGTTTGTCTATCTATCTATCTATCTATCTATCTATCTATCTATCTATCTAATCTGTCTGTTTGTCTGGCTGCCCCTCTGCCCGCCAGCCTCCCTGTTTGTCCGTCCATCCATCCCTCCATCCCTCCATTTATCCACCCATCCATCTATTTATTTATTTATGCATGTTTCAACAATTTATAAGCTACATGGAAATTCTCATATATACTGTATGTGTATGTGCATTATGGTCTACTGCTGTGAGTGACACGAAGCCAACAAATAAAGCACTTCGATCTTAAATCTTTATCAAATCCACAGTAAAATTCATAATCATGAAAGTCCTAGTTAGCCGAGGCATGCTTTACCCATGCTTAATTCTCATTTGCTAAACGAATAATAATACGAGTGATACCCCAGTGCCATTTCACTTTAAAACAACGGATGAGATGTCCACATGTAACATGAAAGATACACGACTCATGTATCAACTCTTTATTTAAAGCAACAGAAATCGGCGATGACTGAACAGATTTTTCTCTGATCAATTTTATATAATGCTCGTGCGGCCGAGGTGGTTTTCTGGTGCGTGTGTGTGGGTGTGTTTGCCTTTTAGCTCGTATAATTCCTTTCGAATAAAGCACATTTTAGAAAGTCGAAATTGTCTCCCCTGTTTTTCCGACAGGCAGTATATAATGGCATTCTTTTTAATGAAGTTTTCCTAGTAATGAAATAAATACTGCAATATTACACTTTTATTCACTTATTTTTTTATCCCAGTGTGCTGTCAGTATTGCAGGAGAACCGGGAAACCCACTCCTGATCATTTCTTTTCCATGCTGCAGCTTTCTCAGCCACTTCATTCCAGTGGAATAATAAAACACAGCACGGTAATCTGCAAAACATACGGAAAACTGCACTCTGAAATACTGAGTGACGCACACCATCCAGCCCCGTGTTGAGTTACCGGTGCCGAATATTAATGTAGAGAGACAGCAAAGTGGTGTTTTTAAATGGCCTGCAGCTAGACATACATCTTCTTTCTTAGTTGTAAGTGTTGCTCTCATCCTTCTTGTCACAACCAAGATGGATGGGACCGTTTGTGCTCACGGTGGTGCGTCTCTGTGTGATGTTTTGTGGGCTTCGTTACAGTAATGATCATTTTCATTTCCTTTAGCGCCTTTCGAAGAGGACGCTTTGAAGAATCATAATAGAAATGTAATATAGGTAATACAAAACAGATGTTTCCCTGGAAAGCTACAGTGACGAGATGAAAAAGGAGGGAATGGTGATAAGGGGATCTCTGGGACGGTGTTTTGAGTCGACAGGCGTCGAATCGCATTCATTTATTATTGTTTGTGGGCCTTTTTTTTGTGCAGTCATTTAAAATCAACCTTTATGATAAGATGTCTTTTTTTTTGTGTGTGTATGTTTATGATTTGCTCAGATCAAGAAATGTGCCACATTTATTTAGGATACATCTGGCGCAGTCATAAATGATAAGAGCTAGTCATGTGTCAATACGCAAGCGTTGCTTTGCCAGTAGAGGGGTGGGACACGTATAGGGCTCAGGAATTTTCCAATTTCTTTCAGAGGTATCTGTGTTTTTGTGTGTTTTTCTGTTCTCAAATGGCATCCTTTTGTGAAACTGCACTGTCACACATTTATAGAACCCCCCCCGCCCTCCCACACACAAACACACACACACACACTTTCACGATGTTCAAAAGGTTTCTTTGACTTTTAGACCACAAGGACACAGTCAGTCAGTCAGAACGGACCTGGCTATTTTGGCTTCTGTAATGAGGCACGGTTTTACTGTGAAATCGAGCGCAAAGAGTCAAATCGCTGCCGTAAGCCACACGTGAGGGATGAAGGCAGAAATCCTTCCTTCTCCCATCCTAACCCTGTGATTACTTGTATTTTTTTTCCCGCGTAGTGTCATGCTTACAATTCACAAACATTGCACAGGCCAACTTGTATGAAAACGTTTGCATTTTGGTTATACAATAAAACCATTCCGTCCGGGATTTCAGGATCGAACGCAGAAACTGAACGCGAAATCAAGGAAACTCCGCAATATCCGCGAGGAGCTCACAGTGTCTCTAAATTACCGAAGATTACCGTCACGGCACGCGTTCGGCCAAAGCCGTCTCCGGTTCGCGTCCGCCGAACATGAGTGCAGCTAAAAGGTCTCATTTACCGACAAGACGATCGTGCAAAACAGTTTCGCGCAACTGCAATTTGAGCAATTCGAGTCGTTTTCCCGCAAAAAAAAAAGCACAAGAAACTCTGCAAATTGTATCGAGATTTATTTTAAAAATAAATAAATAAAAAAAAAGCAGCAGCAAAATCGAGCATTTTTGGCTGTAACAATCACAAAAAAACTCAGTGAAATCCTGTATGGACTGAATGCAGAATAAAGCACAGTTAAAGAAAGCATTCAGTCTGTGGTAGAATATTCACCATGCGCAATGTGATTATAGCAGACATTTTTAAAGATTCAGCACTGTACCTGTGTTCCATTTTACTGAAGACTACCTAGGATGGAAGATGTCTATTTTGGATAGAGCCCCCCTACCCTCACTTAAATAGGCCTACAGTATGACATGAAAGTTGAATATCATTGCATGCCTACATCACAGGTATATAGGTCACCACCGTCTAAAATGAGTTTTTTTTTTCTCCTGGCATGTTTGAAGCTTGAAAAAATGTAAAGCCTCCATTGCTCTTCTTCCCCCCCCCCCCCCCCTCTTTACTATAGTGAGTTTTGAGTTCTGCAAGGAAGGTGTTTTGCCCTCCTGAGAATATATTTTTTATCTTCTCTCAGACATGATCTTCCATAGTAGAGTTGGATAAGATGAAACTCGGTGTGTCCGGTTTTGATTTGGAGCTCAAAGGAGTCAGACGTGCGTGTGTTTCTTTGGAACGGCACAGATTGCTCTCCTTTCGGTGCACCCTAAGTCACCTGCTCCAGACCAGGTGAGAGATCAGTGAAGACTGGCTGGATAAGAACAATCATGATTTCAGAACAATAAAAGGCCAGGACAATCTTGAAGGAGGATCTGTCTGAGCACTTGGCTCACGTCTGGTGGTGGTCTGGATTGTTTTTGCTGTTGGGAAAGACTGTGTATTCTCAGACCTGAGAGGAGTCGTATAGACCGTATAACTGAGCTCATTTTGTAAGGTTATGCCTCGTTTAGTGTGTAAAGATGTATATATATATATATATATATATATATATATATATATATATATATCCTTAATGCCTGCTTTGATAGTAGTCAAGTATGCTGTGGGAAATTGACTATAATTGATACATGCACATGCAGACAAATGTATATCAAGGGAGGCTTAGATGTCTTCTCATTGTTTGTACACTTTATAGCTAATTCTGCCTTATTGGGGTAGATGTTTTTTTTTTTGTGAAAGTTCTAACTAGGCTAGTTACCTGGAGAATAACTCAGCATGCACATCACATGGTTTTTCTGCTCCATTATGCAGTGTGTCAAAATACAGTGCAATGTCTTAAAAAGGCAGCGTATATTTCTCAAATGTCTTATTATTATTATTATTAACTAAATAAAAACGTTTTACTCAGTCTTAGCTAATCTTAGTAGAAAGGGAGCTATAAACGGTGCACTCTTACAACAAAAAGCTTAATCTAAGACCCTAAATGGTTCTTGAAATGGTTTGTGGTTATGGTTGACATAGATCTTAAAAGGTTCTATATAGATCCCTATAGCAGAGGGTTTCCTTATCAGAGGGGATTCAAAGAAGAATCATTGAGAATTCCTGTCATGAATCCCAGAATCAGAGAAGGGCGGACAGGCCGTGTTCTTATTGTGACATTTTTTTTTTGAATTTTTAAAAATTTCCTGGTTCTGATCCCCTTTTCTGCACTTGGCGGGGTTTCCCATTGTGTTCATTTATTTGTCTTCGGTTCAGTCTCATTCAGTGAATGTGCATTTCCGAGCCTGGGTTCAAGTGTTTCCTTGTTTCTAATTCCTGATCTTTGGTTTTGGTAATATGGATTTGCCGTTTTTGATGCTGCCTGGACGTTTTTCCGTATAATACTGTGGATTATGATGATGGTTGTTGGTTTGCACCTACTAAACATTCTATGCGCTTGTGCTCTGCCTCTTACCAGACGATACAGTTCCCATTTTTAAGGGCATAAGAACAAGGACATAAGGTGGAGGATCTTCTTACGGGCCGGTGAAGTGGGGTTCCACATTGCCTTTGATTTCGATCGGTCAGATTTTAATTTCCCCTACCAAAAGAGTGTATCGTGTGCATTGCATGCCATCTGAGATGCAGTTTGTGTACTTGGAGAGTAGATTTTACCATGTGGCTGACCCATAAATGGTGATGTGTATATATAAACAAATTAAATCTGATAAGGTTTCTTATTTAGCTTAAATTAGAAATCTCATTTGTAGTTACTTTTCTCACCTTTCTTTTTCCTGTGGTGCAATTTTGAGTTCTGATTCTAGACAGGCCATCAGCTTTATTTATCCCTGCTCATTTCATTAAAAAAAACCCCAAAACAACAAAACCTGTTTAGCTATTGAGATTCAGATGAAGCTGGTTAGACACACTGTGATTTGATGAGCAGATGTGCTAGTGCCAGATAACATCTGTTTGTTTGTTTTTCCTGCTAGACTTAGAAGAGACAGTACTCAACTGCCACAATTCTGGTTGTACAAAAAGTCTGGTTTGTTTTCCTAAATAACGAGAGATATTCCTAAGCCTCCACCAGCCCCTCTGGTCCTCATTCCTCCTCTCCTAACTCGTACTCCGAATAATATTCTATAATAATCATAAATATTCGTTTCAAAAAATGGCACAATTCTTCAAAAGAACAAACAACAGCGAAGTGTCTTTAAGGAATGAACGGGGCGACTGAGTCATGGTTGTACTTGCCGTCTCGCCACTGACGCATTACACATGGAGCACATTTGTCAGGAACTGACTTGAGAACAAAAACATTGCCACGAATAATTTTAACCAGGCGTTCACAGTCATGGTTTCCTTGTAACTCTAGGAGTATACACAGCATTCTTGGCACTCTATTATAATGTAGTAAATACTAAATAGCAGTTAATTTTGCTCAAGAGTTTGGCTATCGCAGTACAAACCTGCAGTAAATCAGTAATTACAAATCCAGACCATCCATCATACACAAACATCAGCTAGAAATGGAGCTTCCATGCTCTGCTACAGTAATGTAGGAATTTCATCGTGTTCCGCACATCATGATCTCATGATTTCTAATTAAGCAATATTGCACAAGCAAAAGTATGGTTATAGTGAATATCAGCATTCAGGATATGTCAGGTATTCAGTACAGCCGCACGATCGTGAGCGCGGTATTGCTTTTGTACAAGTTTCATAAATAAGAAATGAACATTGAGGAACTGACATTTCGGACACACTACGGCCAAGTAATTTGTTAATTTTCGCTCTGCTAGCGGAAATGGATCCCGAAGAAGACGCGCTCACTTTATGGCCAGCCGGCTAGCTGGCTAGCTCGCTCGCGTTGATTTGTACATTCCTGTTACAAGTGCATCCGGTGGGAATTAGCTTCCCTTCTTCCTTTTCATCTCAATCCCATGAAGTTTCACGTCTTAAGTCGGAAGTTATAATGAAGAAGAAGATGTTGATGATGTTCCGCTGATGATGTTGCTAACACTACTATAGAGATCGTTTCAGTTGGACTGCTGCTAGAAGTGGAATTTTACTCGGCGATCACAGACAAGTGGAGTGTGAAACATCCCAGTGTGGTTATACTAAATATAAGCATTCTTGGAACACTGCTCGGTCCAATCAGATTAGTGAACCGGAATTAACTGTTGTATACGCCACTCATCAAGAATCCTCAAGAACCTAGTTTGGTTTAGTGTAATTGTTGGTGTAATCGCTTCTAATCATCACTGAAAGCACCCCTTTTATGCATTATGGATCTTTCTACTGTTTATTATTCTTGTATCATGCTTCAGTGTGGTTCACCACTGTAAATAGGGATGTCACGATACCAAAAAAATCTAGTAGTCGGTACTGATACCACCAAAAGTACACGATACTCGACACCAAAGTCGATACCACGGTGTGGTATAAAAATAAAATTAAAAAAATTATTAAATTAAAAACTCTCCTGGAGGACATCCTAGTCTGGCTGATACGGGCAGAGAGAGAGAGGGAGAGAGAGAGATTTTAGTTATCAAACACTGTCTGACAACGAGTGGAGGCTACAGTGGAGGTGCAGCACTCCTAAACACACGCGCGCACACACACACACACACACACCTTATACTCTGAATGCAAGCATTAGTTTAAATTCACTGATATGGTGGCAGGATAAAAAGATTTATTAAAAGCATGAACATTTGAATAATTATTAGTGACATTAGGCTACATGCTGACAGGACACGGGCTGAATGGCGATGCATGGTGGCCCATTAGGAGGTAGTTTATAACATCGCAATGAGTTAGCGTCGTTAACAACTAACAGGCTATCGCTAACATTACATGGAGCATAACGTTAGCTGGTTTCACGGCAACAATGCCAGCTGCCTCAAACAAATATAATATAGGACCGTCTTTCAGGTGCTTCGCCAAATTCCGGGTGTTTCCTCGCTTTTTTGAAATGAACGATAGCATCGGTTGCGCACCGGCTTCAGAGCATCAATTATACGTTTGTTGTCATCCGCCTCGAAGGCGAAGTATTTCCATATTCCCTACCACCTTTCCTCTCAACGAGTCGCGGCGGAGCTCACACTTGGCGTATCTGCTGCCCCCATCAGGTCCGGAAGAATTGCAACCACGGTACCGTCATAACAAACGGTACCCACGCTACTCCAGAAAAACAAGTACCGTCACGTTTTAAGAATGTTGGTACCGACTTGGTACCGAAGTATCGGTTCTCGTGACATCCCTAATTGCAAATAAGCCACACTTTTCTAAACAGCTGCTGCTTGATTCATCATCGAGACAGATGTGTGTTCAATAAGGCATGGAGTCAGGATTCGCGTTGTTTAACATCAATAAGGCTGTACATCTGTCAGCTCTGGATCTCATAAGCTCCTGTTAGGGAATACAATTCTACAAAGGAACTCTGCACGACAGAATCAAATAAATTATGGGTCATTAAGTCTAATTAATGGTTCTTGGAAAATTTACATATGTGTCTTATTATGTGGTTAGATTGGAAGTCGGCTCCCTATGTAGTGGCAGGGCACCCAGGGCACAAGCTAAAACCTGTTAAGTCATGACAACTATGGAGTCGTGTTTAATTTACCCTGTGCAATCGAACAGAACTGAAACATGTGCAGCTTTGTGGAAGTGGAAGAATTTAAAAGGGGGAAAATACATGTAGTCGACAATTTCTTGTCTTCAAAGCACAAGATGTTGGAGCAGGAACGGAGATTCATTGTGTTTTGCAAAATCATGCTCGCTATTCTAGTCACCATGCTAATCCATTCCCATACGTTCCCATACATTTAGCATGCATCTACTGTATGTGCACAGGAATGTCACAATGTGAGTGGTTCTTATCTATCTATCTATCTATCTATCTATCTATTTATTTATTTATTTATTTATTTATTTCTTTTCTAGTTCAAATCCCAGGACAGCCAGGAAGCCGCTCGTCTCTGTGTGAAGTAATATACAGCCTTTGTCCATTCCAGTGACATGTCCTGTATGCAATACACTCTTAATAAATGATATCCTGCTCTGTAGATAATCCTGTTAAGTGGTTTGGCTGAACAGCGAAAGTAGACACACAATGTCCAGTCCAGAATATTCACTGAGAGGACTCAAATAGATATACGGTCTTATATCAAATGTGCAGATCATGAATGTTTAAAATGTTTTAAGCTTTTTAGTATATCTGAGGATATTATATCAACTAAGGGTGGATGCAGTAGTGCACTGTGTTTCTATTTTGGTAGCGTAGTATAGGCTTATCTGCGGTGTACTGTATGGCCAGTAGAACATAATAAGGAATACAGACATAGGAAGGAATGACTTGGATGCCATTTGAGAATGAAATAATTATGTAGCCTGATAGTACTTTTACATATGTATCTTGGTCCAACATTTATGCGTACACTATCAGTTGTTGCAAATTTTTTCAGCAATTGTAATAAGTACCGTAAATTTACAGTACAACATATTTATACAGTAGTAAAGTAATATCTTCTATAGTATAACGTAATTTTGTACATTTGGCCGATGCAGGATACGACGCTGAATGGTTCTTGATCAAGGACGCAACCATGGCAGTTTCACAGTGCTGGGATTTGAATACATGACCTTCTGAGCTCTGAATCAAAGCCTTAACCTCTGAGCCACCATAACTACCTCAGCAAGCTTAAATGGATCAAATGTATGCCATGTAAGCCTTTTATTTAATAAAACACACACAAAAAAGTGTAATCATTGGCAAATTGCTGCGGTATAAGAAGAATAAAACACTTTTGTGTGGTAATATTACCTTCAGTTTGCACTGGGTTGCATCACACTACCTCATCTTTGATTATTTGATTACTAACGTTTTATTCCTGACATATTACTAGCGTAACTGATCATTGGTGCATGTCTGCCGTGAAGCCCAGGTTTTATTTGATTGTCCAGAAAAGGAAACGCAGAGTATAGTAGTATTAACAATAGTTTAATAGATTTCCAGTTTATATAAAAAGACTAGACAGGTCGTATAGCTGAGACACTTTTCTCTACGCTCTGAGACGAGAGGTTGTGTTTTGGTCTGAGGCAAATTGATTTGATTCGCTCTTGCTGAGGAGACTGATGTGTTCTCACACGGAACCAGTTCATATTCTCACGTTCACCTGTGACGATGGCCTTGTCACCACATTTTACCGCAGTGTTTATGTCCGAAACGTTCGACGATGGCAGTCGCAGTAATCATGAGACTAATATCATGTAATGGCAGGAATAGAGTAGAATTAAAAGTAGCCTTGGCCTCGCTGTTGCTTCACTGGAGGTTCTTCAGTGCAAAATACACCTTGCTGATGTATGTTCACAGATCAAAATTTATTATTAACACGATGATATTTTTAGCAGTGGCTGCTATCGGATGGACACCCACGGAGAGACAGAATAAAAGGAACAAGGTTAGACTGTACAACACGTTCTTGTAGCTGCGATCGTCCCAGTTTACAGTGTATACTGTATATCAATATTTGTTCGCTCAATATTTACCATCTGCCATCACCAGACTGACAGATCAAACAGCTTTCTCTGACACGTTTAAAATGATATTACCTGATAATCACTTTGTTCCAAATAAATGCCACATCAGGGGTCAGGCCATTTACCCAACATTATACAATTTAAGGCTAAAAATAACAGCTTTGCCTTTAACCCTAAGCTTAAATTAAACTTAAGCTGGAGGTGCGTATGTGCACTTTGGTGTCATTTCCATCTACTTATTTGGCAGATGCTTCTTTTTTTTTTTTATTGAAAGTGACTTATAATTGAGCAGATGAAAGTTAAGGGTCTTGCTCAGCATCAGACTGGCAGTGCAGGGATTTGAACTCACAACCTTGTCATTAGGAGACATGTCATTAGACGTCTGATCTACACCCACGCTGCACTGTGGGAGAGCTGATTTCCAGCATGATGCAGCTGTCAGACGCAGGAGCAAAGCTGTCTGGGTAAAATGAGGCAGATCACTGTGGTTTCAGCAATTACAACGAACCTCACATTGACACTAAATGCTTTTTTTCCCCTTTCTCCTGGAACGTTCTTTGCACCAGTTCTGTTTGTGTTATGCCGTGCTTAATTTTCAGCAGCAGCATGCATTAATGAAAGCAACACATTTGTGCAGATTTAAGTTTGTTTGTCTAGTTAAGCCGATAGCAACCACAGCGAGAATAAAGACACATTGATGTTAGTCACATAAGGAAACATGATAATAAAATATCATTAGTACATTGGTGTGAGGTTTCAACATACAAACCTCTGGCATACATTATGGCTGCACAATTCATCTTTTAATGTGTTAGAACAGTATTAATATGAGTAAAATAAATCTGTAGTGGTTTCAAAACTAATGCATACAGTAAGTTTAAATAAACACATACATGTTTGTCCGATCATTAGCAGATCGTGAGTTTGAATCCCGACGATGTCACAGCCATCCATGGCCGGGAGGTTGGGAGGGATGACGTACTCTCTATACGCTGTCAATCACAGTGGCACTAGCTAATTGTGGGCATCTGTGAGCTCAGGTATGCGGAAGAGGGTTGATAGCGCTTTCCTCCGACGGAGTTATGTTGCACTGACGCCGCAGAAAGACATGGCTGACTGGCTTCATGTGTCTCAGAAGAAGCAGGAGTTAGCCTTCACGCTCTCTGGTTGCTACAGTAGTAGTGTATGACGGGAGAGAACACTCGAGTCTAAGAGTAATTACAACTAACTATCAGACTGTAAAGTTTCATTTCGTTGTGTTTTGTTTGGCATTCCAAAACATAAAAAGTTCAATCGACTAAGTTCGATGCGCCGGAGCGTGAAATATTCCGTCATTTGCTGTTGACAGATTTGTTATGACAGTTTTCGCGTACAGCCGTAGTTCAAGCTCTAATGACGCTTCTTTAGAAAACATCTTACATTGCATTTATATTTGTAAGCTGTGCAGCGAGCTGGGATTCAGAGCCGCTGTTCACTGGCAGGCGTTTTATGACAGATTCTGTTGCTGCCTTTGGGGAGTTTGGCAGCGTCTGCATTTGCGTTAGAGGGTGAGCTGCAGGATGAGTGCACTTCAGAGGAGAGCGAGGGAGCAGGAACATGCTGATCGAATTTAACTCAATCTTTACCCTCCTGAAAGTGTTGGCGGTCAGTGCAGTGCTGTGCTTCAGCTAAGCAGCTTAGAAAGACTGAACGCGTGTTGGATCAGAATCTGAGTTTGTTTACTGGGACTAGAGCTGGTTATGACATGACTGTACATATCATGGTTATGATCAATACGTTATATTTATACATTGACTTATCACACAAAAGTTTACTTTTACTTATCAAAGAATTTCTTTCGTTGCCTTAAATAAAGATATTGCAGTAGTATGACAGTGCTGGTTTGCTTTTTTTTTATTAAAAACATAAACCACAATATGATCTTTAGCTACTAGATGATGTTTTAATGGTCACAGAGAGAGTGAAAGTTACAACCCACACCAAGTGTTGTAATAATAATAATAATAATAATAATAATAATAAAACATAGCAATAAAGTAGAACATTGTGCAGTGCTGTACATATTCAAGTGAAGTATATGTGAAATAATAGAACAATATATAAAATACAGTGAATTTCTCCCATCAGTCATGTGCTCTTTAGTACAGTACACATCACTGGCTGTTTTATGAAGTGCAAGCAAACTATATAAATGTCTCTATCAGTCCCAGTTCCAGTGGCCCTGAATCATTTTTCAGAAGAAAGTGCTTGGTAAATAGTGTGGTCTGGGTGAAGACAGTCAGTGTGCAATGTAAATTTCCTTAAAATAAAATAAAAATAAATAATAATGATTAAACCTGAGCCTAGCTGTAATCTGGGATAGTATGTGTAATTATTAGGAAAGGACTGTGACAAAATGTATATTTTAAACGGGCGTTTTCCACTTCGGTCAGAACTTCGGAGAGAACTGCGGTACTTTGTTTAATGAAAAAAATGGCGGCACGAACGACGTGCTTTGTCTGGAAAAGAAAACATAGCAAGGTTACGTGGATACATACAGAGAGGTGACAAATGAAAGGAAAGCTCATTATAAAGCATGTCAGTAAGGTGTTTGGGTGACCAGATCAGTGATGTTCAGGTGCTGAATGTTCAAAGCACTGCTTCGGCAAGACATCGTACAGTACAGATAGTAAACGAGTGATGAGCCACATTTTTATCACCTTCATCTGCCTGACATGACATCATAAAAATTGATGGCAGGGTGCAACTGAGTGAATCAATTTAAAGATAGTTCCTACAGCGCATTTTGTTTAACCTGTGGTAAATCAACGGCAATGAAATGAAGACGTGACATTTAGCATTATTATTTTTTTTCTACCCAGAGCGTGTTTATTTTAATGTAAGTGACTGAGTGGTTGAGTGATTCGGATTTCCCTCCATTTTCGCCTCGATTTGGTCACCTGCTCGTTCCCGTCCTCCAGCCAGCTCTCCCCTATCATATCCCAGCTACCAACCAGAGAGGGTCAAGAATAACATGCTCTGCGTTGAAGACGCATGAAGCCAGCCAGCCACATCTTTTCAAACTGCTGCTCTTGCTGTGTAACACACAAGCACAGTGCTTCTCCACCAGGGGGGAGAGATCGCAAAGGGGGCGCAAATTGTTTTCAAGAAAAAAACACAGACGGGGGGTACTATGTGTCATTTTATTGCTTTTCAAATAGAATGTGCATAAATGGGAAAACCTCACATTCCCTCTCCCTCTGTATTATCTTTTAGCTGGGGAGAGGCGGAGCTTAGCCTGCCTTTTAGCTAGCTGTCAGTGCAGACCAGTGTATATATATATGTATTTATGTATGTATGTATATATGTATGTATGTATATATATATATATATATATATATATATAATAGATATATATAATAGATAATCATTATTCCTCAGGTTGATAATCATTATTCCAAAGGTTGAGAACCTCTGTACTAGGAGGAAAGTGCTATCTGCCCTCTTCTGTATACATGAGCACAGAGACACCCACAATTGGCTGGTGTTGCTGTGATTGACAGGGACAGAGAGTATGCTTTTACCTCTTACCCAGACAGCATGCCCAGATGTGCTCTCTTGGCTTGGCCATGGCTGGCTGTGACATCGTCGGGATTCACACTTTTCAAAAAGCGCCTTTAAATGTACATTTTTCAGAACTTTCCCGCGCAATCCCCGTGCAGTTTCAGAGCAGCTCGGCATGCAATTTTTTACAATTCTCCATAAACACTGTTCTTAGGCGCTAGACTAAAGATTAAAACTGCTCTTTCACGGACAGTTATTATTAATTATACCGAATGTCAATTACAGCGCAGGAAAAAATGTATTTTGATCCACCATGGAGTTGTGAATGCCTGTGAAGAGAGGGCGAGTTTTTTTTATCGGCTGTTCGTTCACGCACTCTTGCTCTGTCACTTTTTGTGCAAATGTGTCAAAAGAAATCATGGAATGAAAGCAGTCCTGCTATAAAGGCAGCTGTTCGGATTTTTTGTCGTTGTTGTTGTTGTTGAAGGTCAGCTTTCAACAAAGGCCAGCTTGTGTTCAGTCCGATGCTGTGTCTTACTTGCCGATATAAGAATGTGCATGAAAAATAAACTTTTGTTCGCTTTGTTCATCGCCTTATGACCTTCAAATGAAATCAAACCACGTCACCTTAGCTTATTTGAATGTGTACATTTGTCAAATTTCTCATTTGATTAGTTTGTTCGGTTTCATATTCGGAACCTACATCAATACATGTATTTATCTCTGTTTGAGATCATGTGTAACTCAAATGTAAGCATGAACTGAGTACTTGTTATGCTGTTGTGTTGTCCAGGTGGTGCGTGCGATGTGTGTCAGTGAGGACAGTGTCTAAGGGGGGGGTGGAGTGGACACTGCTGAGACTCATCCTGTACTTCAGGTAGGTTCAGCTCCTCTGTCGTCGTGCCACTTTACCTGCTAGCAGTTCAGTTTTCAGCAGCAGCTTTTATCTCTATTGTATGTTCAATACACCATTTTCAGCTATTGAGGCACATGCTGTAAGAGAGTGATTACAGCAAAGATCTTACATTTGCATAATGCTCTGTGATTATCGTGAATAGACACAAAACCAAATCATGTCTTTAGAGTGCAGCTCTGGTTGAGAAGTCCAGCAGGATGATGTATCTATGATTAGATATCTAATTAGAGATGTCCTTCTGGGATGCAGGTGTGTGTATCTATAGTCAGTTGCAAGTTAAGGTTAAGATTTTATTCACAGAATTGTGTGCAAATGTACGTAAATTGGTAGCGCAGCTGGTTCCTTGAGTTTCCATACGCCTTGCAGAGTCTTCAAAGTCATCTTTAAAATCATTTTTAATCATTTTTTAAAAATAACGATCGCTGTAAAGTGTTATTATTTTGTTTAAAGATCTTACTTTTTCCATTTAGTACCGCCCTTCGGAAGCTACTTAAGATGTTTTCATGTTTCCCAGAAGACAAACTGATAACAATTTAACACCGATCATCTTGTTCAAAAGTTTACACCCCCCGGCTCTTATTGTATCGTGTTGCCTTCTTGAGCATCGGTGAACATTTGCACCTTTTGTAATAGTCGTGTACGAGTCCCTCGGTCGTCCTCGGCGTGAAAAGATGGATCTGAACATCATATAGCCAATGTTGGAAAGGGGTCAAATATGCAGAAGATGCTGGAAAAGTAAAGAATGTGCAGGACCTGGAGGATTTTACTGAAGAACAGTGGGCAGTTTAACTGCTCAGGACAAACAAGGGACTCGTTAATAACTCTCACAAAACATAGACACATAAAGTCGATGATCATCCAGGTAACGACTCACAGTATTAATAAGCAAGGGTATGTAAACTTTTGAACTGGTTCATTAGTGTCAGTTCAGGTATTATTGTGTTTTGTGGACTACATGTGAACACCTGTTATGTGAGATAGCTTATTCAGAGCAGGACTAAATAAACAACGCAATGCAATTTTTATTATCCCTGTTATTTATTAAAAAATCGTTTTTAAATATTCCACAAGGTGTATTTAAACGTATGACCACAACTCAGGATCAGAGACTCATTCTGAACATTATAGGGGTTAATAAATTGACAGTTCTCTACCTTTTCACTCTTACGTGTAAAGGCCACAATTTTATCAATCCCAGCTCCTATATTGTTATCCTGAGTTTACTCCATGGATATTACACTGACTTATCATCCACAGTGCACGATATATCCAGTGTACTACTTGTACAAAAAGCAGAATGTACAGCATAGTGAAATCTTTTGGCTTGGAATTTACTGCTCAGGACATATCACGGTGCATATAAATGTCAATAAACTGTTGTTTAATGACCACTAAATCTAGGTACTTTTGGGTGATTGTTCTATTTATTACAGGAAAATGCTTGTAATAGCCTACTTCTTCCTTTTTTTTTGTGGTATCAGGTTGCTAGGCGATTTGTAACATTCGGATAGTTTATGTAACTGCACATCACGATGAATGCATTTCCAGAGCTCACGCTGTCTGAATTCAGTCTGGTGTCTGATTTACTGCTGCCCTATAGACAGACCAGTCTCTACATCGTAAATAGTGAAGGAGTGAGTGTATAACGGATAAACGGCACTAAAGTAGGGGACGATCGCCGGCACTTTAAGCCACAAAATATATGATGGAATTATTATATCTACAGTTAAAACTGACATCGAATAGTTTGTCTTCATAATTCTGCCGTCTTTTTAAAAATAGTATACAGTATGTTTCAAACATTATCGGTTTTGCAGCTAATTGACTGCATAGCCTTAAATTTACTCCATAGTTTGCAAAAAGTAAAAAAACAAAAAACATAACACCTTAACATTACCAAAGAGCAGAGTACGGGTTGCTTATTTCTTCCACTTCGCACCCAGAGGAAGACCATCTGCATTCTGAAAGAAATCATGGAGCAGGCATATCTCTTACTACTGTGCTTTAGGAAACATCAGAGGCTTAGAATTCTTGCCAGTGACTTGGCAAAGCTGTAGGTTCAAAAGCTGACATAAATCTGTGGAGGAAGAGCAACACAGGAGACCTGTAGCGTATAAACAATCGTGCCTGTTTTCTCTCCAAGTTCCAGCCAGTTGTAGGTCATTTCCACATCATTAGTAAGCACTACCAGCTTAGGAGGAGAGATATATAAACAGAAAGGAATGTAAAAAAATTAATTGCTTCTGAAATCTAATTTGAATATGGATTTGTTTTAGAGTTGTTGTTTTAATTTTTTCTTGGCCTTTTTTTTTTTTTTTTTTTTTTTTTTTACAGTATAAAAATACTACCAGTTCTGAATGATCTTACAAGTGAGATCTTTTTTCAACTTTTTATTTGACCGTTTAAAGACAAATTCTTGAAGTCAGTCCCTCCAGGATTTTTTTTTTTTTTTGCGAATGCAGAAATGAACATAAACGTGAAGGAAACTCGCAGGAGCGTGCAATTTTTCAAAAGAAATCGAGTCGTTACTTTCAAGACGCGTCATGTGACATCGTCACAACGCGCATTCAGCCAACGCCACCTTCGAATCACGTCTAAAAGGTCTCATTTACCAAACAACAGTTTCGTGCAATTGCAATTTCGCCAATTCAAGTAGTTTTCCAAAAAAAAAAAAAAAAAAGCGACAAAAAAAAAAAAAAAAGTTCGCAAATTGCATCACAAATTTTTTCAACAGCTGCAGCAAAATCACGCGTTTTTGGCCATGACGATCACAAAACAACTCTGCGAATTCTTGTACGGACTGACTCGTCGTTTACAGATAGCAGACTGTGTCTGATTGGCTAGCGTCTGCTCTGCCCTGCTGGAAAAAAAACCCAACAGAAACCATGACATCAATTCTAATGGTTTCTACTAAATATACCATTACAAACCATCTGCTAACCATTAAAACCATTAATATTATCATTATTGGGCCTTAATGGTATCTACTAGGCATAACATGCTACCAATAGAAGGCAATAAATTACCGGAAGAGACCCACAGGGACCATTATAGTTCCCATTGAAACCATTACAATTCCCATTATAACCATTAAAACCATTACAAACTCTATGAGAGTTTCAGGTCGTTTATTTTCTCAGGTAGGGGACTCCGCTACAGATATTTATGAAATTGTCTGGATTTGAATTCACAGCTTCCTAGGTACTAGGGCAGATGCTTAGTATGATTGTTTGTCAGCTCTGAGTATGTAAGCTCTCGAATGCAGTGGTGCTAGTATTAGCCACGTAGCTCCCACTCGTGTCGTTGCTGCTGTGCGATACAGTTGTTTCTTCCTCAGACCAACCATTCGTGATTGTGATATTACTTTTGCTTTATTCCTTCCAGGACAATAATCATCTAAACCCTTGTTGCTTTTTCTTAAATTCAGCTGTTGCCATGGTGACAAAATGACACTGGCTCCAAGCTCGCATATCATCGGGTTCCCTGGCTCCACTCCAGCAGCATTTTAGTACTGGAACAGAACCGTCTTTTGGTGGATAATACTTGTCTTTTTTTTTTTTTTGTGACGGAAAAGTGTGAGATGGTTAAGCATGGGGGCTTTGTTTCTGGAAGGAGGGTAATGGGTCAAAATCGATATGAATTTTGAACCAATCGACATAAACCTTACTGCATTCATACTGTATATATTATTTTCTTCGTTGTAGAGGTGTTTCCCTTTAGTGAGTAACGGAAAAGCGTTTACACCAAACTCACTTATACCGCATGCCTTAAAGGCAGTTGTCAAATCCAGCAGTAAACATTTAAAGGGGCAACAGACAGTTTGCTTTCTTCCTCACTTGTACAAATAACCTGGAAGATGCAGAACATCTTAGCAAAAGCGTATCGAGTCGCTGAGAAAACTTCGAGCCCGGAATGCTTGTTTGTGTTTGTATACGACTCCTTGACACTCTATGGGACGCCATAGATCCTGGAGGCGGAGCTTCGTGAACATGGGCGGGAAACATTCAAATGTCGTACTTACCTAACCATTAACCCTAATCTTACCTAATGCACCTTTAAAAGACATGACTTTATAATTTAGAGCAACCAATCCGTATCCACATACTGGCAAGGGTTTGGGAGGCGGGGCTTAATATGTGCAAGGTGAACATGTGACAATTTGCACAGGCGATAACCAGCAGCACCACAGAGCAACAAATTCTGGAATTCTGGTGACTTTAAGGTGCATTTTTTTTCAAGATTAGCTCTCTAACGGTCAAGTAGGATGATTGGTCATTTCAGTTATTATTGAGGAGACGAGATCTTTAACTGCAGTGTTAATTATTCTAAAATTATACTTATAATTAATTATCAAAGGAGGCTGTTTATGAGCATTTCTGAAAGGTCAACACATGCTCCACAGTCTGTCTAGAGATCAGGCACTGTAAGCACATGCGCGCGCACACACACACACGCACACACACACATTTTTAAGACCTGATTTACAGCCTGATGCCAGGGCTATCTCTGGCTGAAGTATTAATTATTGAACAGTGCTCTGTTTATGTAGGAGTCGGCAAACGTGGTGTTCATAGACACTGAATTTTGGAGTTGTATTGGTATTGGTGTATTCGATTTCCCGCCCCCACCCTGTGTGCACAGTACTGTACTGTATGTGGTTTTTTGACAAAAGTTTGGTTAATGAGCAGAAACCTGCCATCCTTCTCTTGCTTATTCATCTCGGTCTCTGAAATCACATACTGTTCTGTCCTTTTGAGTGTCTTTCTAATCCATTTGCTGGTTGGAAGAGCAAAATAAATGCAGTGTTAGGAATAAAATTGCCTTTGAATCCTACATCGCTTAAAAAATACTATTATTTTTAAACCATGGGTGTAGGAGCCATTATACATGTCCCCCCCACATTTAAAAGCTAGTCCCCCTCCCCCCCCCGAAATGGATTTCAGACTTGGACAGTGTCCAAATTAATCCATTCCGCAGCTTTTACAAACACAATTCAGTAAAAAAAAAAAAAAAACGAACTTTCACTATAATAAGCGCATGGGTCAGACTCGAGTAGCTAGGGCTCGCTGAACCCGTTTGCATGTGAGCTTGTTTCCAAGCTTGACGAGAGCAAAGTGTCTGTCTCTGCAAGGTAACAAGCAAAACCTGGTATGGATTTTCAGAGAGGTGGCTAGTCTTCCGCGATGAAAGCGGGGGAAAAAAACGACACAGCTTTCAGGCGATCTCGAGCACACTAACGTATAGATGAAAGATTTACCACTTTGTATTTGAGGTAGGATATCGTAGCTGTTTCAGCCCATGAAATCGCTGATCGTTGGCTGGTTCCCATCGACAGTTTGGTTGTGGAAATAATTATTTAGCCTGTGAAACTGTCAAATATGCATGAGTTTGCAAGCTAGCTCGCACACCAAAATTGTACGTACGTGCCATCGCTACGTGTCCATAAACGCTTTAATGGTAACGTTAGTCAGAATGTTCACACAGAGATGAGCATCCTGCAATATTTGAAGAGGAAGAGGACAGAATAGGAGTAGAAAAGACTGAGGATAGCTACCAGTTAGCCAGCTAGTTCACGTCACACAGTGTTGGATGTTTTGGACGGGAGCGCCATCGTGTGAAGATCGCTCCCACTGTTGGTGAGCAGGAGCTAAGAGGTGGCATTCCTCACAGAATGGCCCCCACGTCTCAACATGTACTGTGGCTAGCTACATTGACTAGCAGCTGTTCTTAATGACTATAGTAGCTAGTGTTTTAAATGAACAATCCTCTGTTGGGAGTAATATTAATGAATAAATTGAGCTTCATTCAGTGACCTACATCAGAACTTGTATCTCCGTATTTAGGTTTTTTTTCTTTTCTTTTTTCTTTTTCCACAAATCAATGCTATTGGTCACCCTTTATGTCTGTCTGCGTGTTTTACAAATATTCAACCAATGAAAAGTATTAAAGGAGGTTGTGACTAAATCTCCCCAGTATTCTCAATCTTCTGTCACTGCAAATACGCTCTTACAACCACAGTAATTAGTACATTCTGGTCCCTATAGTGATTAGAAATGAGCTTTTAAGTGCTTAATTAAAAAAACAAAAAAAAAACCCCTAGCATCCTAGCATTTCAGCTTCCAACCCCCCCGTTCAAAATCGTCCCCACGCCCCTGTTTTAAACATTAGATGGGAAGTGGTGTTCATATCGGACCCATAGTTTACGCCCAAAATCCATAAATGATATGTTTTTTCATACCTTTGCTCATCACACACAGTCACACACACACACACACACACACACACACACACACACACACACACACACACACACACACACACACACAGGCATCTCTTATTTTCTGTTCCTTCTATAGAGATAGCTATAGACATTGCTTCACAAATAATAGTCTGGGTTTAGCAAACCTACAGCTGAATATATCGCAAGCGTGTGTGACAGAAAGAGAGACAGAAAATGCTTTTAATGCTTTTAACACCTAAATGTCTTCATCACTATTTAACACAAAGCCTGTGTTCTTGCTTTTGAACTGTCTTAGCCCATGACAGCGCTTTGGCATCGCTCTAAAAAAAAAAAAAAGAAAAAAAAGGAAAAAACAAAAAAAAACCCCACACACTTTTCTCGCCACATGGCACATTACCTTCCACTCATTACCCATTTCGATGGCGTGTTTGTTGATTTACCCATAACATTTGGGAATGGGCGAGTGATCAGCCTCTCGTTTTTTCAGATTGCGTAATGGACACTAATAGCCCCACGGGGGTGTGTGTTTTGATTGAACAACAAAAGCAGCATCCTTTCCTGTGATGCGCGTTAACAGTCCGCTTCGTTAACGGCAGCGTGTGATCGAGTCTGCTCCGAGTGCTCTCCGTGCGCTACACACAGATGGGACCGCAGCCAACCAAACCGACTTGTGATCTTTGGACGAGAGTTGAGGTTTAAATTAAGTTCTGGACAGCTTTCGGATACCATGCTAGCAACACCTTCTAAAGTACTGCCATGATTCTATAAGATGAATGTGACCTGTAATTGTGCATACTTGCATTTACTTAGTGTTCGTACAACACATCTCTGGGTCCTTTAGATTATCAAGAGTTCTTAGCGTTTAAAAGGGGTACGTGGAACCTCTTGTGAAAAAGAAACCCCGTTAAAAATGAAAATCTGCACCACATCAGCTTTTCAACTTTCCAGGTCCTACAAGAGAATATATTAATAGCCTTCAGAGATTTTTTGCAAGTCAGCGTTAGAATCCGTTATGGTTCTCGATTCAGCCATTTTTTATCCATGTTTGCACTTTGTAAGCACTTTTTTAAAAAATGTCTGCACAACAAAACATTTTTTCATCGCCCCATGTCTGAAATTGTGCTCTTCAACCTTCGGTAAAATTTTAGGGTACAAGATTGCACTAACCCTGTCCAGGGTGTACCCCGCCTTGTGCCCGATGCCTCCTGGGATTGGCTCCAGGTTCCCTCGCGACCCTGAAAAGGAGTAAGCGGGTGAAGATGGATGGATGGATGGATGGAAGATTGAGCTATTTTAATAAATTTTTCCCCACATTATCAGCTCTTGAAAAACAGGCACAGGTCATAGAACACTTTTCTTGCACCATGTCTGAAACTGTCCCCTAAATGGTTCTTTGGTTTGGCTCTGTAGGAGACCTAAAAGTTCTTTTAAGAATCTTGCAACACAGTTGCAACCAGATCTGTTAACCACCCAGAGAACGGCAGAGGAACCTTTTTTTTCTTTCCCGATGAGTACTCCCTATTTCCTATAATTGGTAAAAAGTATTATAGGTATTCTGCACCCTCTAGGGTACATCATTTGTCATTCGTGCTACGCTTTTGCAATGCATGTTGGGATTTGATGAGTGCACTGAATGTTCTCCATATGCTTTCGGACATGGCTACAGAATGACAGAAATCCCAGAATGGTGGCTGGGTGAAGTTTCATACATACCACTGATTGCTGAGGGACTGTCTTTTTCCCCACAATGCACTGTGAGCACACGGTTTTAAAATTGAGAAATGGCTACAAGAACTAAGTTGGTAAATGCAAGGTTTTAAGGCTGTTTAAAGCTAGTGATATTGTGGAGTGCTGTACCCTCAGGGGATCTCATCCATGCCTCTAATTAGCATGGTAGCTAGGAAGTTATTAATTTACTATTGACTGGACTAGCTACTTATTATTTAGCTGAGCTTATTATTGACTGAGCTAGCTAGGTATGAGGTTGTCTTTGTTTATTTGAGTGATTTCTGTTTCATGTAGTGTTTATCTAATCGTTTATTACTTTATTTGACCACTGTTGAATGGATTGTAATAAGAACTCTTCTATCAAGTATAGTTCGGTGTGAGCATTTGTCATCAGTGTTTTTTGGAGGCAATCCCCATTTTTGAAATTAAATTATTCAAACTCCTGCCAAAAGCAGTAGTGGAAGGAGTGTTCGGGGCCCACACAATTTTAGCACGGCGGAATAACCTCAGCATGCCAAAACGCATTAAAATTTTTATTACAAAGTCTAAGAGATCAATTCCTGCTATAAGCACTCTAGCAAAAATTACCAAGTTCAGTCATGTACAGCTATGCGGAAAAAATGACACCTTAAGGAAATTGTTGGCTTTTTTTTTGGACATATTTGGATAAGCAAACATTGGATCCTCTTTGAAACAGTGCCTATTAATAAAGTTTACAATTTTACAATTTAAATTAACAAAAAAACAGATCATGGAAAATATAAGTACACCCCTACATTTTTCGCAATGATTTTGTGCCGGTGATTAGAACCTGCTCAGGGAGTGCAGGTGGAACCGGTCTTATTTATACCCCTCTCATATCTAGTGTCTGGTGTTCCCTTTATTATTGAGGTGTGTGCTGTTATCATGCCAAGATCTAAAGAGTTCTGTAAGGCCTTCAGAAAAAAAAAAAAGGTTGTGGTTGCCTATGAGTCTGGCAAGATATTTAAAAAAGATTTCCAAGTGATTTGAAATACATCATTCCACTGTAAGGAAAATAATCTACAAGTGGTGCAGATTTCAAACGACTGGCAATTTGGCCAGGACTGGCCGTCCCAGCCAATTCAGCCCAAGAGCAGACCGTCTGATGAAAAAAGAAGTCTTCAAGGACCCCGAAATTTCATCACAGGACCTGCTAATAAGTCTTGGAACTGTTGGTATCAAAGTTCACGCTTCTACAATCAGAAAGACATTGCACAAATTTAACCTGTATGCGAGGCGTGACTGGAAAAAGCCTTTGCTGTCTAATAAGAACATTAAAGCAAGACTACAGTTTGCCAATGAGCATATAGGCAAAGACCAGGCCTTTTGGAATAATGTGCTCTGGACAGACGAATCAAAGATGGAGTTGTTTGGCCACAGTACCAGCAGACATGTTTGGTGCAGACCAAAGACAGCTTTTCAGGAGAAGCACCTCATACCAACTGTGAAGCACAGTGGTGGAAATGTTCTGGTTTGGGGTTGCTTCATTGCCACAGGGACTGGACAGCTTGCATTCATGAATCAACTATGAATTCTGCATCATAATGTGAGGCCATCTGTCCAAAAGTTGAGGTTGAAACGAAAGTGGAACTTTTCAACAGGATAATGATCCTAAGCGCACTAGCAAATCCACCAAGGAATGTCTCAAAAAGAAGAAAGGGTTAGGGAATAGCCTTGTCAAAGTCCGGATTTGAATCCCATTGAAATGTGGTGGGAGGATTTGAAACGGACCGTACATGCTAGAAAACCCTCAGACATCTTCTGAAAGAATATTGCATGGAAGAGTGGTCAAAAATTCTGGCAAGCCTGGTGGACAATTCTGCAAAATGCCTGCAAAAAGGCAGTTATTTTTTACTAAAGGAGGATATACTGGCTAAAAGGTAAGTACCTTTTCCACAGAAGAATATCACATCTATTGATATTTCTGTTGAATAAATGATTGAAAAGGCTCATTTTCCTTTGTGGTTTTGTTCAAGTATATCAACTTTATTAATAGGCACTGTTTCTCAAATGTTTGCTTGTCCAAATATGTCCTAAAGCAAACAATTTCCATGGGGTATACTTATTTTTTCACATGAATGTATGTGTGCACATGTCAAGAAAGGTACTTGGTCCTACTCGGACTTTGTACTGCCCTGATGTCTAAGCATTATATGCCCACGTTCGGGGATGTGTCAAGCAGTCACTGTGCATCCTTTAATGAAACAGCTTAGCACTGACGTAATGCCTGGTGCAATGCATTTCTAAATGACATATTCCATTAAAGAAAACTGCTCTATATATACACATATAAATGCCTCCAGTATGGTTTCCATTAGTGCAAATCAATATATAATAATGCACCAGCTAGTGCATTATCTAATTAGGAGAAAAAATTGTTTATTTGGGCACAGATGGAAAGTAAGTGGCAAACTAGTCCCAGCGTTTATTTTATTAAATAGGAGGCAAATGTTTACAGTATTGACTTGACTTCACAGTGCCTATAATTTCTCATCTGGGAGGAAAAGGACAGATTTGTGACAGCAACTTCTTTTGTGATTATTATGCCAAATTGGCATTCAAAGCCTTCAACAGCTTCACATTCCTGCTGCAAAAACAGGGGGAAATGGGGAAGACTGAGGTAAAAACAAAACAAAACAAAAAACCAATTAAATAATAGCTGTGAAATGATCCCTAGATTAGATACTGTCTGCTCTCAGGTAACTACTACACCAGTAGTTACTTTACTTGTACTTGCTGAGTTAGAAAATGTGCTCTACAACTTTGGGGCTGTGTAATATCCAGAGATTGTAAGACAGAGTTCAAAGTTCAAAGTTATCTGCAAAGGGAACAAGGTTCAGTTGATTTTTTTGACTGATCAGTTCATTTTTTTTTTGGCAATTAAGGGTTCTTAGTCTCCAAAAAAACAATTTCATCCATCCGTCCATCCAGTCATCCATCCATCCAGCCATCTATCCAGCCACCCATCCAGCCACCCATCCATTTATCCATCCATCCATCATCAACAACCACCATTATTGACAACAACATTATTGACTAACTTGAGTGAAAAGTAAAATCTTTGAAATATTTACACGAATTTCAGAGTTTCTTAGTTCTTGGTACGTCCCCTTTTTGCTTTAATGACAGACCTTGCAAAAACCTTATGATCCATTTTAGAACAAATCCATCGTCTGAACACGTGCTTCAGTAGTAGAAGAGATTAGACATGAGGAAAATCTGACTTTTTGTACAGAGCAGTTAACATGGTCAATATCACAACATTGCTTATGTTTAAATAGGGACCTAGAAAATGTGCCGAATCATGAATATTAAATATTCAAGCTGTCGATCGTTTACTTACGTTGTTTGAAAGATTTCAAAATTATAAAACCTTCTGCAGAAACGCCCAACTGCTTGGGCTAAGTGATATTTTCAGGGTAATAAAGCTAAGATTTACCTAAAACAAATCCAAAACAGTCTGTTGCTTTCACTTTCACCGTTGATGTAATGAGCATATGGCTGTTGAGACAATTTGCCGTTTTCTAAGGCTGTTGTGCTGTATTTTGGGAGCTTGTACAGTCATGCTGCATCTCTAGATAGTGCCACATGTTTGCCTCGTCATCTTTAGGTTTAGATTCAGCCAGAGGTGGAAGGCACTTTTGATTAAACTTTGGATAAAAGGCTAACACTGGCTTCCTCCAAACTCTGTTGCTCATTCTGTACTTGACAGTGGAGAGAGTAATGCCATCATTCTTTCCAAGTAAGCAGGACCAGTTAGGCCTGGTTTATTCTTCTGTATCAGTGGATTTGTGAGTACCATAGGTTCAACATAGCTAGAATCCAATCAAAGTCTCAAGAGCCCCGTTGTGTGTTAGGGTGTAAGTTTAAATCCCAGGACTATCAGTCACCAGCACAAAAACTATTTGTGAGACTTGGGTTCCTCCTGTTCCTCCTATTACGCTGAAGCCAGGCAACAGATGCTCAGCTTGCTGTTTGGGGTGAAAAACCCTCACTAATAAGAAGCGAAGGTCTCGTTTTCAATTTAACCTCACAGTAGCAGGATGTATCAGAAACCTGTGTAGGTGTATGGGTTTGTGTGTCTGTCATGGCGTCTTTCTTCATCTGAGCCATGTGTGAAAGGCCAGTTCTCTCTTCTCCGTCACCTCAATAGACCTGTGCCCTTCTGTCTTTGTCTCTGTGTAAAACTCAATTTTAAAGAAGGACAGAGAAGCATGCCGTGACCTCTGGTGATTGATAAAGCCTTATAGGCTTTCTTGTTTGCGAGCAAATGCACTGTCTTTGGGAGCGGTCCAAACCCTTACATCTCTCTGTCCCTTCCTCATGGCTTTGTGTAGCGCTGGCTTGAAGTAGCTGTGATGGGTGCTGATAGTTTCCTTTTGCTTGGTTTCAGGTCTTTGTGTGCTAATCCCGAGAGGTCAAGCGGTCAATGGGAGTTTTATTTTCGTCATGTTTTTACTGTACCACGAAACACCCCCAATCAACCTCCACTGTATGCCATTTCCTGTTTATAGCCTTGAATAATGTAACACGAATTCCTGAGGAAAGAGGGTGAATTTGATCTCACCATAAATCTACATGGCCCACTGAGTTTTCACCTTTAGAAAAACCTTTAGGAAAGTTGCGACATTTTGACAGTTAGCAGTCGGGTCTTCCTGAATGCTTCCACGGTCCTCGTTTCTGCCCAGTGTGTTTCGTTTAAAAGGTGACGTGGACACTCCAGTCTGAAATCACTGGAATGATCTGTGCAGCCTTTGTAGACAGTAAAGTCCTGCCTCGATTCCCAGTGTAACCGGTCAGACTGCACTTCTCTATCAGAATGCCTGTCATATCACAGCAAACCAGCGACTACATTTCCCATCCTGCACTGCGGCCTACAAACATGGCCACCACGGACTGCAATTCCCAGAACACTCACATTCATTCTACTCACACACAACTGCATCAAATTCACAGCACTCACAACCACAGTATAAAGAGACTGTTTGAACACAATGACTTTGTGAAGTATTGAGTGTTATCACCGCACCAGCGTTTCTACCCTGTGCGTCATTTTGCTTCATGGTCACTGATCTTGTTCTCATTTCTTGCCTTACCTCTTCATGTTTATGTCTGTTTGCAGATCACCTGACCCATTGTTTGTTTTTTGACGACGCTATTGTCATATGATTTGGATTTGTCTACCTGCTTCTCTTTATTAAAAGCTCTTATCTGCACTTGCATCCATCCTAACTTCCATTACATGGATTTCATGACAATTCCATTGTGACTATTCTCAGACATTCACTTTTCCTTGTTACTCAGTTTCATTCATTTGATGAAGGTCCATCCATCCATCTTCTATACCGCTTAATCCTTTTCAGGGTCACGGGGAACCTGGAGCCTATCCCAGGGAGCATCGGGCACAAGGCACCCTGGACAGGGTGCCAATCCATCGCAGGGCAGGGCATTCATACACCCATTCATACACTACAGACACTTTAGACACTTAGACACTTAGACACTACCATGCATGTATTTGGACTGGGGGAGGAAACCGGAGTACCCGGAGGAAACCCCCGCAGCACGGGGAGAACATGCAAACTCCGCACACACAGAGCCGCGGGAATCGAACCCCCGACCCTGGAGGTGTGAGGCGAACGTGCTAACCACTAAGCCACCCTGCGCCCCTTATTTGATGAAGGTACAAAATAAAAATATTTATTTCCCCCTGTCTTTCGGCTGCTCTCGTTTGGGGGGCATGATGCAACTCTACCCATTTTCCGGGCTTGGGACTGGCAGTAATAGTGCAACCCTCCAATGGCTGGGATTGGTTCCCTGACCAGGAATCAAACCCGGGCTGCAGCGGTGAGAGTGCCACACGCTAGCCACTAGTGGATTGTTTCTGTCTCTTGTGAATAGTTGTGCTCACTCCTATCGTCTCTGGTATCCATGTTTATGTCCTTGGTTTTCTTATTTATTTGTACTTTTGTTTTCCTGTATGTTTATTCCCAGATTTTCTTGTATCATTCTTACCTTGGCTTCCTTGTACCTGCTTCCATGTTTTCCATGCTTTCTTGGACCCTTGTAAAAGTGATTCATGTTTCTTGCAACTTTCTTGTAAGCACTCAAATTCCTGGATAATGAGGAAGAGTTTGTTTCTTGCGATGTTGTGTCCTTGTACAAGTGTTGTTGTTTTTTTTTTCCTGTTTACTTGCATCCTTGTTTCCTTGTTTAACTGCTTTCCCATGTTTTCTTTTTACTCATGTTTTCTTCTGTCCTTGTACCTTGTGAGTTTTCTGGGAAAAGAGCGTGAGTTTGATTCTTGTACCCTGCCGTTCTTGTACCGTCGTTTTGCCTAGACTTCTCGTGTACTTGTATTTTCCTAGTTTAGTTCCAATGATTTATTCTTTTAATGATGACTTGTCTGTACAGACAGAAATGTCCATCAGTGCACATCCTATTGCTTCTGACTACACTTCCAGATAAGCAGGAAAAAAAAGAAATGCAGATCTAGTAGAATCCCATGCTTGCACTAAGTCTATAAGGATGAACATGGGATCACTTCATGGAATGGAAAAAGAAATAAATACATGAACTATAATGGGATTTAGATGGAGTTTTACGTTTGTCTTTCTCACTGAGGTTCCTATTGAAGGAATTTGCCCATTATATGCAGACATGTTACTCAGAGGCGTGAAGAAGATGAACTTTCTATTAATGTTAATGGGCTTCTACAATTCACATTTTAATTATCTCTGTTGACACATTTCTCTCTCTCTCTCTCTCTCTCTCTCTCTCTCTCTCTCTATTTTATTTTCACTTTCGTTATTTGCTCCATGCTGCGTTTGACTTTTGTTTATTGTGCTGTCTCAGTCTCTCTTTCTCCCTCATTTTCTCGCTCCCTCATTCTTTCTTTTTTCCCCCCGTCCCTCTTTCTCTAGCTCTCTTGCCCCTCCCCACTTGCTCTTACATCCTTCTCCCTCTTTTGTCTTCCCTTAGTCCGGACTCTGAAGGTCAGAAATCTGTGTTTGGCACGGTCACTTGAGTTTTTCCTCTTCATTCTTGCTGTGTGGACATCCAATTACTCTGTTAGGACTTTGGTGTTTGGCCAGCATTCAGATTTAATCCCCACTGCCCTGCCCTGTGTGTGTGTGTGTGTGTGTGTGTGTGTGTGTGTGTGTGTGTGTGTGTGTGTGTGTGAAAAAGCTGAATAACTGAGTAGCTGTGGTGTGTGTGATATGGAATCTCTGAAGCTTGATCAATACGCTCGCTGCTCAGTGTGGCTCCGCTGTAACGTGAGCACGCTGCATGATAATAAAGAGCACAGACGGGGAAAATAAAAGGCTGCTTGGCTGCTGGCCAGTGTAAATTACCGAACTTGTTAGACAGCGAGGTTTCCTCTGTCAGCAGAAAGTGTTTCATTCCATGTCACTGCAGATAAGGTTGTTGCTGCATGTCTCAGATTTTGTTCATTCTTTTTATTTATTTATTTATTTATTTATTTGTTGCTTGTGACTTAAAACCAAAGTCTTTGGAGTGAATTCTAATATCGTCACATTTTTTTTTTTTCATTCCCATGAAAAACTATAATGTTTTCTAATAAAATTCTTATAATCTTGTTTTATCATGTTTAGGATTTAATATCTCCAGATGTATTATTCCAGGCCAGATGAAATCTGGCAGAAATAAACACAAACTAACTAACTTTAAAAACAGACTGTGACTTTTAGCATCTGTTCCTATTCCATTAGGGTTTATAAGCCCTGACTATTGCTCACTGTCACAGCTCAGTCAGATCAGAACTCAAATTCCCAAGATGCAACACTCACTTCTCATGCACGCATGCGCTCACCATCCCCGGAGTTCTGATCTGACTGAGCTGTGACAGAATGTGATTGGTGCCAGGTGCGTCTGATCAGAACCGTGGGGATGGTGAGCGCATGTGCATGAGAAGTGAGTGTTGCATCTTGGGAATTTGAGTTCTGATCTGACTGAGCTGTGACACTCACATTTGGAAATTTGCACTTTTTCCTAGTTTGAGAACCCCAGAAGAAAGGAACTGTGGTGACTTCTGAGCATTTAGACAGATAGAAGACTAATCTGTGTTTATGTCATGTCTTCTCTTCTCTTCTCTTCTCATATCTTCTCTTCATTTCTCTCTCCTCTCATCCCTTCACACTTCCTCATATTTCGTCTCTCCTTTACTCTCTCCTCACTCATCTCTTCACATTTCTTCTCTGCTTTTCACATCTCTTCTCTTCTTTATTTGGATAAAGAATACATACATTTGTAAGAAGGTAGGAACTTGGAAATTCTACACAAAGTCCCATCCATAATATATCAGTGCCAACTTTGTAGATTCTTAACCAGAATGTCCCCATTGTCTCCTAGAACTAAGAAGCTTGTCTATGGGCTCAACAAAATCACTTTGTATATAGTCCGGAACGTGAGCTACAGTGTACAACTGTTCAGAACAGTCAGCATGTACACATTCCTGCGTAATGCACAACGACGATGTGTGAGAGTGTACTCAGTACATTAGAGAGGACACAAACAAAGAGACAGAGATAACAGGGATACCTGGACAGAACAGGACACACTGACCCTGATGCAGAAGGGACGAGTATGAGCAACAGCCTGAAATGAATTTCTGCCCTGGGAAATAGTTCTAGGCTGAATGGGTGTATTCCAAACAGAAAGGAAGCAATCATTTGTTTAGCCTTCAAGTCTACTCCTACAACCACCACTGATAACAACAACAACAACAACAACAACAACAATGACTAAAGAGGACAGCAAAACAAAACTGGATAAATTTTATAGCATGGCTGAAGAAGAAGAGCTGAACATGGCTATACAGTTGTGTATTTACAGCAGCAAATGACTATAAACCAAAGCAAACAATGTAGACTCTACGTGGAAAAGCTGTCTGTGATGCACTATAGAATCTGTGCCAGTAACACTGTTCCCTCAGTACACTCACAAGCTGCACACATGCATGGCCGAGCACTTCTGATGATGCTCCCGTGCAGAAAAAAATGACATTTTGCTCTACAAGAAAGAAGCAGCAGCAGCATTATTACAGCAGGATTGTTCGTTGTAGCATAATAGCACCCATATTACAGTCCATGACACAATGCTGGGATTTTAAAGTACAGATGTGGAGCGATGGTCCTGTCGGGGGGCGGGGGGGGGGGGGGGGGGGGGGGGGGGGGTTGTGCTGCAGAGCTTTAAATAGTCAGCTTTAGGAAGACAGCTCAGTTTTGAAGATAAGAAGTGAGTAAGATTGACAGTTAGAGGGAGGGAGCTCCCGAGATGAAGTGCTTTCCCAGAGTGTCTCAAACTACAAAGGTTGGAAGATACTGTAGGATAGTGATCCAGCATGTAGAGAATAGAAGGATGGATTTTTTTTTTTTTCGAGATGAAGTGCTGAATGATTTGGAGCCTGTGGACGGAGTCTGCGCTAATGCCAATAAGGAGAGCGTTTCCGTAGTCAAGAAAGCTGGAAATGTAAGTGTGGATGATCGATTCGGATGAAAGCTTATGGTGTCTAGCGGTTATGGAGATGAATGAAAGATGTTTTTACTATAGTGCTGACATGTTTGTCAAAAGAGAGTTTGGAGATTGAGATGATGAAGGCATCGAAGCTTGTTCGATGTGCGGACCGACTAAATAAACGAAGAACCGACCGGATCGACCTCTAACACCTCGAAACCATCCGTTAGTACACACCAATAAATACTGTGGATATGAAATGAATAATTTACAATATTCAAAACCAGTGAGCATGCAGTGATCCAAGAAGCAAGTTCAAGGTAATTCCAAGTCCATAGTAGAAGTCGAAGCACAGACAGGCCGAGTTTTAAAAAAGGATAAATCAATAATCAGAAATAAGGGATCAGGCAAGGGTCTAAACTAGGAAAATGTAGAAGTAGGAAATCCCCAGAAACACAGAAAAATCAAGGTTGGGTCTTACTGAAACAAAAGTATGCATGACGTCACAAGTAAACATTGACGCAACAGGGTTTAAATGAACAGACTAATTAGAACTAAACACAGAACAAGTGAACACAATCAGGCAACAAAACAGTGAAAGGACAGAAGCCTGTTTCAAAAAGCGGGTTGAACAAACTCAGACAGTACGTTTACATGGACAACAATAGTCCGATATGAACCCGATTAAGACGATACTCTGATTAAGAAACTAGCATGTAAACAGCGACTACTGATGACCTTAATCTGATTAAAGTCATACTCGAAGTAAACACAAATGGGATTAAGGCGTGTGGAGTATTCCTGTTTTAGTCACGTTATCGACGTGCGTTACAGACATGTACACACCTTAATCACACTATTAGCGTCTTGTGGGAGTTTTCACCGCATTTTGAGACAGGACGCGTACACACACGGCAGCGCTCAACGGATTGACAGCAAACAAGAGAGCACGGCTGCGTCCCAAACTATGCACTTTCCTGCTACAGTATATAGAAGGAGAAATACAGTATTTCAGCTACTATACAGTAGGCAAGTATGTGGGTTGGGACGCAGCCCACGGCTTCAACAGTCGTCTATTTGCACGTATAGCACGACAAATAATTAACCGCACTTGAAGCTTTCGTAAAAATTAAAAATGAAACAGCCAAAACTGTATACGGTCCCATAACGAAGACCAACTGTACGTCGATACGTGAAACTCTGGAGGGAACGTCGGACGGCGTGGCGTGGGGACGTAATGACGTGTGCCGTTAATCGATCTAAGTTCTATAACACGTAAAACGGGAACATGAAAGTTAAATTCTAAAAGCGACTCATGTAAACACCTTAATCACGATATTGTCTTATTCAGAATAAGGTCAGTAATTAGATTACTGCTCTCCATGTAAACGTAATCAGTGATGCAGAGTAAGTTTTGAGTTGACAAAACCAAACAAATCCAATCTGGGTTAATTATGGTTAGCAGGTTTCATGATGCGGGTTACCAACTTTCTCAGTCAACCCAGGTTTTAACCCTGAATTAAGGTTTACTCGTCATGCGTGTGTACTTGCAATCCAGACATTTGCAGCAAACAGCCAATAGTGTTCAACATGGAGAAAAGCAGGTGCGCATACTTCCGGGTGAAGAGCAATCATTATGTAAAATTAAATTAAATTATATTCAATTATTATGCAGAAATATGAAGAATTTAAACCTACACTAAACGCAAAAATCACACCGTTGGAGCTCGGGAACATTGCTGATTGTGTAAAATGCATAAGTTTACTTTCATAGGCATACGATGCGAATAAATGGATTGAAAATGTATAACCCCAACATATGCCATATAAGTTCATTTGATATAAATGTCAATTGTTTTAATAATAATAATAATAATAAAATAAATATAAAGCTATGAAAATATATTAGGACAGGAATAATGCCACTGCATGCAAATATGTACCATTTGTAAAGAACCGCAAAGCAATACATACAGTTTGCAGTACAGTAAGAGTGTGGCTTCGGTGTGTCCGATTTTTAATGTGTGGCTCAATATTCCGGCGTAGATAAACTCTACCCTCTACTGAAAATCGATATCTTTCATACAGATGGTCATCCGGAAAAACCAAGGGGATTGTGTCTGTCCCAAAAACTTCTTTCCCTTCGAAGTGCTCTTCTTATTATTTGCGCTCCTAGCTCCACAGGATTCTCCACAACCGACCGTAGCGACAAACACCAAAGGGTTCACTTTGATGTGTCAGATTTATACCACTTTGCTCGTATCTGATTGGTCCAATTTGGGCTTGCGTTTTCTTACGCAGAATACAACCTGCGCCAGAACAGGTTAGCCCGTGTGGTTTACATTACCATGGCGATTAAAACCGCTAAAAACCAATCCACCATGTACAGACCAAAAAACACAAGCACATGGTGTTCGTTTCCATGAAAACTAGGACACAAATATACGTGGTAATTCGATAAAGAAGGTAATGGTCCACATTGACAAACTGGGGCTCATCGCTAGGCCATTTTCTGTAGTTTTTGCAGGAAAAAAGCCGCATCTCTTTGATTCCAAGTACTGAGAACTGTTCGTAAACACAGTCGTCTAAAGACAAGAGGGAATTTGTCTGTATAGGTTTATGGGGTTATGAAGTTCTTCATCCAGGATTTCATTTCAAATAAAGATTTTTGTATCATTCAACTACATGCCATGTTTTCAACCAATCAAATTGCACTTTAAACATTTTGTTCATTGGAGAAGTATTTAAAAAAAAAAAAAAAAAACATGTTGGTTTGTTTTGTTGGCTTTCAAATGGTTCCTGATATCCAGTGTTCTGAAGGACGACTTGATGACTCTGGCTTTAATTAGTATAGCCTGTATTAGTGATGTGATCAGTTCTTTACAGGCTATGCTAATCTATGCCAGAATCAGCAAAGCACGGGAGCCAGACCTGTCCATAAAACTGCCAAATTAATTATTGTTTTTTTATTTTGTTATTTTTAAAAAAAAAAAAGAATTCTCTTTATCTTGGGCCTCATTTAGCAGTCTTTCAGTACAATCATTTTTAAATGTTTTTGAAGGCCGAACCTAAATAAAACGATATTTTCTTCATACTCTCTTGTATTTGTCGGTAAATGCTAAATTACCGAATGTGTTCATTTTAGTCATGCTTACCAAATCCCATAAATGACAAAGCTCACAGACAGCTGAACGTGACAGAAATGACAACTGAATGGTTAGAAAGCACCTATTAGATATCAAGGGTGCTAAATCTTTCGGTAACGCGGCCGAGCCATTGCAGCGTGTCAGCTAACACAGACTAAATATTCCAACTTGTATAGGGTGCCATTACTTTTGCCCTAGTTGAATAGCTAATCTTAGTTCATGGATAAGTTTAGTTTAATGTATTTGTTCGGGAAACGCTCAAGTATCACTACAGTTTGATGAAATTTATGCTTGCAGTTAAAAATAAATAAGAGACTTTAGCTTGACAGGGTAATCTGCATATACATTTACAGTAACTCAGATTATACGATTTGAAGCCTGTCAATTGAGGTTTGCATTAGTGATTATTCTGATTATTCTCCTCATACGTAAATTTACGTGTTTAGGAGCCCTTGTAGGACACGAACATTAAACAAGTAACACAGTGTTCATGACTACCGCAGTCCTTGTGTAAATGCTCCTGTGAACAGTTTATTCACCAAATTCGAACAATTTATTGAATTTGCAGCTTGATAAATGAGGCCCCTTGTATTTCATTTGCAAGTTGTTTGCCAGCGTTTATTAATGAGTGTCTGTGTATGTTTACTGCAGCCTGATCTCATGAGAAAATTGTATCAAATTTAATGAGGGAGTGTGATGTGGTAGGATTCGGTTTTTGATTTTATATTAGAGATGCACCAACGTATCGGCCGATAAAGGCAATTTTTCACGCCGTCGGCCGATAGTTTAAAAGCATCCGATGATCAGGGCCGGTTATATCCTGTCAATCAAAAGAGGGCGGGAAAACACATCGATTTGGTGCTGTGTGTAAAGAAGATGTCTCTTGTGTGGAACGATGACAGAACTGCAGTTTGTAATGTCTGTAATCTCTGCACTGCTGAAAATTTACACCGGAAGTGAGCAGCAGTGAAGCGGGAGATTCAGCGTCGAGTCTAATTTTTTTGCACCGCTCGTGCTGAGTTAAAGGGCCAGTACACTGTTGAAAGATTTAAACGAAGATGAGTTGACAAAAAGGTATATCTTGCACAGAAAAATATATGTGTGGAGTAGTGTATTTCATATCCAGTTAATGTTAACATATAAAAAAGTTGATATTATATATTACCAGTTTGATGTTAATGATGAAGTAGAAATGCTTTTGTTTGTGGAGAGTGAATGTGAGACTAACAGGAGGTCTTTTAGAAATCAGTCGATGTTAATATGAATTAATAAAATTCAATAAGTTAATAATCTTACTTTAATCTTCAGAATTGAGTTCATGTGTTAATGTTAATTAGAGTAGTGTGTTTTTTTGTTTATGAGACCAGTTACTCTTAAACAACTTGTTGAAATGGAGAGAATAAAGTTTTTATTTGCATTTCCTTCAGAATTGAGGAATTAACTATTATTCATTTAAAAGAAGCCATAGAAGGCAGAACTATCGGTATCGGTATCGGTATCGGCCGATATCACTCTGAATAATCGGTTACCGGTATCGGCTGAGAAATTCAGTATCAGTGCATCTCAAATTTTATACATAAGAAATGGTATACCCCAACCTTAACCTTAACAGCCTTTACTACTTTTCATACAAATGCAGTCATGAGAAACGTTTGTAAGTATGATGAGGTCTTAGGGGTTACTTGATTTGTTTACCTTGTTTGTGTGTTTCTTTTACTGTTTTTAAGAAACTATTTTGTTGGAACCATGAAAGTCAATGCACGTCTACTGATCACCTTTTATTCTGTAAGTAATAGAGAATCGAACCGCATACCCATTCAGAGAAATCATGAATGCAGAAGGTCAGCATGTGAAAAGCTGAAAACACTGATGACCCTGTCATTTTTTTTTTTTTTTTTGCTGCCATGTTTTGGCTCCCCTTAGAGAGTATCACCACTGCAAGTTCTTAAGACTAATCACATTTATCCTATGATGAAACAATTTTGTCTTGATGGGTGTGGTCTTCAAGGATGACTCCGCCCATAATCACAGTGCAGGAGATCTCACCATTACATTTATATTTATATTAGATTTATTCATTTAGCAGACGCTTTTATCCAAAGCGACTTATAAATGAGGAAATACAAGCAAAGCGATATATCAAACGGAGAACAATACAAGTAGTGCTACCGTACAAGTCCTTTAGTTGAGTTTAGAGAAGCAAAGTGCGCAGGGTAGAGCTGTAAGAGCCAGAGTGACTTTATTTATTTATTTTTTTAATAATGTAGGGTTGGCATTTTAGGGGTTAGTGAAGTACTTATGGAAGAGGATAGTGACAGGTTCTGCTGTCCGGATTGAGGTTGGAAGTTCATTCCACCACTGAGGGACAGTTAGTTTGAAGGTTCCGGAAAGGGACCTTGAGCCACGCTAAGCGTCGGTCATTAACCGATCGCAGATTGCATGAGGGAGCATAAGCGTCAAGGAGAGTGTTGAGGTAGGGGGGTGCCGTTCCGGACAAGGTCTTGGACGTGAGCATCAAGGCCTTGAATTTGATACGGGCGGCTACATTAAAATGAAGTTAACCTTAATAAAACACTTTGTAACTAATCTGTGACTTGAATAACAAAAAGGATCATACCACAATGCCCCATAATGCATCTGTGCAATTATTCTTTAATAAATGTTTTGGTTTGTAGAACAGTAATAGTCTGTGTTTGTCAATTAAGTTATTCATTTTCAGTCTGACGGACGTTTTAGCTTTGTTCTATAAGACGTTTAGGGCCGAAGCTACACGATTAGTCGCTTTAGGAGTTTAGCATGTTTGTTTAATCACTTAAGTGCTCTTATTTCATGTCATGGTATACATGCTTGAATTTCTATTATGTATGTATATGTACATGTGTGTGTGAGTATACATACACCATGCAAAATATCAGTTAGATATTTATACAGTCCCGTCTGAAACTATTGGAACTGTTTTTTTTTTTGTTGTTGTTGTTTTTTTTTTTGCTGTAGACTGAAGATATTTGGGTTTGAGATCAAAAGATGAATACGAGAAGAGAGTTTAGAATTTCAGCTCTTGTTTCCTGGTATTTATATGCAGACGTGTTAAACAGCATAGAACATAGCACATTTTGTATCAGACCGCCCGATTTGTACGAGCAAAAATATTGGAACATGTGACTGATAGCAGTTTGTTTTTACCCAGGTGTGTCCTGTTAGATTGATTGTTTAAACAATAAATAGCAGAAAGAGCAGAAATATACCATACCACAAGACGCAAACCACTCATCAGCAGGAATTCACAAAGAAATACAGAGATGAGCCACAAAAGTTCTGGAATCAAGATGAACCTCTACCAAAGTGATGGAAAGACCAAAGTGTGGAGAAAGAAAGGATCTGCTCTTGATCCAAAACATACAAGCTGATCTGTGAAACATGGTGGAGGTAGTGTCATGGCTTGGGCTTGCATGGATCAATAATCTTTACTGATGGTGTAACTCATGATGGTAGCAGCAGAATGAATTGAAAAGTCTACAGAAACAATCTTTCAATTCGTTCAATTTACAGAGAAACACATCCAGATTTATTGGGAGGAACTTTATCATGCAGCAAGACAATGATCCAAAACACAGTTCCAACTCAACGAAGGACTTCATCGGCGGGGTGGTGGAAGGTTTTAGACTGGCCAAGTCCATCACCAGACCTTAACCCAGTTGAGCAGCATTCTACCTCCTGAAGAGGCGACTGAACGGAGAAACCCCCTGAAACAGATAACCACTGAACGAGGCTGCAGTAAAAGCATCACAGAAGGGAAAAACCAACAGTCCGGTGATGGCAGTGAGTCACAGGTTTGATGCAGTTATTGCAAGCAAGGGATGTCCAACGGAATATTACGTGTTATTTCCTTTAATTCACTTCAAGACGTATCTGTTCCTATACTTTTGCTCGCCTAATAATTGGGTGGTCGGATACAAAAGGCTCTCTATTTTATGTCCTTTAACACATCTAGACGTAAATACTAGGAAAATAAAAGCTGAAATCCTAAATATTCATCTCATCTCGTCTTTCGGATGAAACGTCAAACCGAGGTCCTGTCTCTCTGTGGTCATTAAAAATCCCAGGACACTTATCGTAAAAGAGTAGGGGTATAACCTCGGTGTCCTGGCGAAATTCCCCCATTAGCCCTTCTCTGTCATGGCCCCCTAATAATCTCCATCTCTGAATTGGCTACATCACTCTGTTCTCCACTAATAGCTGGTGTGTGGTGGGAGTTCTGGCGCACTATGGCTGCTGTCGCATCATCCAGGTGGATGCTACACACTAGTGGTGGCTGAGAAGACCCCCCCCGTACTATGTTAACCGCTTTGAGTGTCTAGAAAAGCACTAAATAAATGTAACTCTAACATCTCATATCCATGTTTTGATCTCAAAACTAAATGTCTTCGGTGTAACAGCACAAACAAATGAACTGGCCTTGCTGTTCCGATAGTTTCAGAGGGGACTCTAGGTTACAACTAGATTCGATTAGGATTCATAAATATGATGTCAGCAAAGATAACAGAATGCCGTCTATATAAAATGATACAGTACGGTAGGTCGAAGCGTTCTGCAAGGAAGCGTTTTTCACTGCAAATCCGCACATTAGATTCATGACGAGGCGAATGACTGGCTCTGACAAGTGAAAGCTTCTCACTATTGATTCAGCCTCACACGGGAAAAAAGGCAGCGAGCGGTGGTGTTATGAAGAATTTCTTTATTCTGGTATTTGAGTCTGAAAGGGATAAACTGTATTCTGATCGCTCGCTGTCAAGCGAAGCTCGTCACATTGCTGATGTTTAAGGACTTTTAAGGACAAGAAATATCTTTGCTGAATTATGTATTTCAGGAGCTTGTGATGGAATTACCAAAGAAGGTGCGATCCTCTTACTTCTCTAGTGTTCTCAGCTTTGTTGATTTGTGCCACGGCCAGTGGTTCAGAGCAGTACATTAATTCATCAGATAGGATTTCATATTTAGGAAAGTGTGTGTGTGTGTGTGTGTGTGTGTCTCCAAAAACCGGTAATACATTCGCTCCCATAATAATTAAAACAGTGACAGTTTTTGTTATTTGCCTTGTGCACTCCAGTCAGGGCTCAATTAGAGTAAACAAAAATAATCTGTTTTTTTTTTTTTCTTTCTACTAACTGCTGTTCTCCTGTTCCATCCTCTTCTGCAGTTTCAATAACTTTTAAGTGGAAAAAAAAAAGGAATAATATATTTATTCAATAATAAATATTTAATAGCAATAATAATTACTATAACGCGTACGACAATAGTTTTAAAAGATGTCCCTTTGTCAAATGTAACAAAAGGTAAATAAACGGTGTACGTTCTTAACAGGGAACTTGTAATCAACTTGTTTTCCCACTCGTTGCCTTTATAACTGCATCCAAACTCGTATCCAAGCTTATCTGCAAAGCTGATGATTTTGTATCATGTACTGGATTGTTTAATACAATCCAGGGGGGGGGGGTGTCAAAATTTTTGGACTCACCTGTAGATATCTCTAGAGAGCTGATAACATTTTCTTGTTGCGGCTAATGAGATCTATAAACTAGAACTTTCTTTGGCAATGCAAGACTACTGTAATAACTTAAATTCTGATTAAGAGCATAGATTTACTTTATATATATATATATATATATATACACGCACACACACACACACGGATGCTCTATTTACAGTATCACGCCAGCAACATCTTAAAATCCTTTTTTTTTTTTTTCCTGAGCTAAAACGTAAGCATAGTTGCGTTATAAATTATTAAATCAAAACCAACCTCAAAAGAACTGCCAATCCCTAGTGAAAATATTTTAATAATTGATCACCGACTGTAGCACTGCCTAGTTGCCTAGCATTGATTAGTGCCTCAGGAAGTTGGCAGTGTATCTTGGGCAAAGGTTCAATAGTGGTAATTTGTGATTTCCCTGCTCTAGTGCATCAGATTCTAGCAAGTTTCACAATTAGGAGATGGATTAAATGAGGTGTAATTAAAAAAAAAAAACCCCAGACTCTTTGGTTGGATGGACAAAGACCCACTGGGACACAGAATGTGCTAGATGTGCAAAAATCACTCCGGGAAAGAAAAGCCAAAATGTCTCTGTGCAAATCTACAAGAAGACTCGTCGGTAAACCATCGGATGCTTTCTGTAAGACACGGTGTGTGACTTTAGCTTCACTACAAGTGTGTATAGCGTAGGTATGTTAATCGAGGCGTGTACTGCGTCGCCCTTGTGCTGTGGAGCTCATTAGATTTGTGCAAACTTCATTTGCTGAGCTGTTATTAAACCAGCGAAGTGGAACCTCAGCCACAGTCAGCATAAATTCCTTTACAATGTTCTTGGCGGCAAAATAATATTCTAATTAAAAAACCAACACGTCTAAATACTTCAAAAATAAAAAAAACCTACAAAGCAACTTTGTAAGGCTTAGGAAGTGAACAACCCTACAAAGCATCTTAGCTCAGATGTTGATCGCTCAGTGATGATGATGTTGGACTACCGATTGGAAAGCTCATATCCCAGCTCTGCCAAGTTGCCACTGCTGAGCCCTTGAACAAGGCCCTTAACCCTCAACTGCTCAGCTGGATAAATGAGATAAATGCAAGTCACACTGTATAGGAACATCTGCCAAATGCTGTTAATGTACCTTTGGTCAACAAAACATTAGGAACTTTATAAAAATAAGTTTCCATACTTGTAACTTTTTTTTTTTTTTAAACCACAGTGCTTTTGAACGCTTGATTTCAACTGATGAGAAGGTGTTTATTAATTTTCTTTATATCACCGCAGGGTTTAATTCTCGAATCTGATTGGCCAGAAGGTGTACATTATTGTTGCATAACAACACAGCTTGGAAAGTAGTTCTGGCTGTAACTTGAAAACTGGGTTAATATTAATGCACTCGTTTTAAAACACTATTGTTTCCATATAACAGCTCATACAAAGGGACCTGTACAGAAGATGGGTACTTAATCTAAGAATAATAATAAACCCGATTTTTTAAAACGAGCTGTTTTTGAACAAAGGAAAACATATCATCGTCGATGTGCCTTTTTTTGTTAGGAGACATTTATTTAACATTTATGCCTGGCTTGTAAGCACTTCGGAACAGTCATGGTACTTTGTGACGCTGATCGGCTCAGGAAAGTCTTCAGCACCGAGGAGGTTACGCTTTCTGGTTTCTCGTTAAAACGCCAAGCTGCAATTTTTTATTTTTTTTGAAAGAGAGAGAGAGAGAGAGAACGAGCTAGGCTGGTCAGGGAATGTCTGTTTATTGTGGCATAACAACAAGCGAGAACGGGATCTAGCTTGTCTTTTGTACGTCCGAAACATTACTTCGAACTATAAACTGGTGAAATGTTTGATGATTTGTACATTAATAAATGAATCGTTGTGAGCGGAATAACACAATCCTGACCGTGCTCCATCCATCCATCCATCTTCTATACCGCTTATCCTTTTCAGGGTCACGGGGGAACCTGGAGCCTATCCCAGGGAGCACCGGGCACAAGGCGGGGTACACCCTGGACAGGGTGCTAATCCATCGCAGGATCCTGACCGTGCTGTTATACAAAAATAATAGACTTCGGGGGGGTAGTGGCACTCTGCTTGTACTTGTGTTTTTGTCGTATTATTGTCAAGAGAGAGAAAGAAAAAAGAGACTGGTGAGAAATATATACAGCTGCAGTAACATATGTAATAACAGGAACTAACTTGCGGACATTTTGCGGGCATTCTACAGCATTAAATGTAACTATAAAAGGATAAATGTGTTGTTCCTGAATCACACCACCATGTTGTTGATTATTGAAGTATAATGTTTCAATCCTAACTTAACAGTGACATGCGATACCACACAGCAGGCCTCCTGATTGTTTACTACATGTAGATATGTTGGTTGGTCATGTGACTTAGGTACTTGTTGACCTGTGTCCATCACTTACTCGCCGAGTTCCTTTTGTGTACCTTTTACACAGGAAACCGCGTTGGAGCCGTAGGCTGTTTTTTTAAAATGACGAACATCAGACACATGACAAGTATTTAATCAAACAGAAACAAAAACAATATGTCGAGCAGTGATTAAAGCTGAGCCTCTTTAGCTCGAGCAGCAGAGCCCGATCTTCTATCCTCTTACACGCCGTGGAGCTCTTTAATCCTGTTTGTCACTGACTCAATCACAGTTTGTCCCTTTGAGAAAAGGGTCAATTAAGTATTACCACATGATTATGCTTGACATTTAATATGTAATGGTTACCTGTCAAATAGTGTAGACGTGGCTTGCCAAGGAAATGTCAGGACAGCGCTTATTGTACTTATCACACACTTTGTATACCTGACTTATATACCTGAAGGTTTGTAGCGTAGTAATTTCTTTTTAAAAAAAAAAAAAAAAGAATGCAACAATAATTTATAAGGAAGTGAATGTGAACATAATTAAATGTAGTCCTGAATTGATTTATGCATCCATCCATCAATCCATATATTTTCTGTACCGCTTATCCTACACAGGGTCATGGGCGAGCCTGGAGCCTATCCCAGGGAACTCGGGGCACAGGGTGGGGGACACCCTGGACGGGGTGCCAACCCATCGCAGGGCACAATCACACACAGACACACTCGCATACCCATTCACACACTACGGACAATTTTAAGATGCCAATCAGCCTCCGGCGCATGTCTTTGGACTGGCGAGGAAATCTGAGGAAACCTCCGAAGCATGGGGAGAACATGCGAACTCTACGCACACATGGCGGAGGCAGGAATTGAACCCCCAACCCTGGAGGTGCGAGGCGAATGTGGTAACCGTGCCCTCCTAAATTGATTGACGGAATGAAACCATGTCGGCTAAAAACAACTTAAAGCGTAAAGGGTCACTTTCATCCATCACGAGCAGGCTCGAGCACATCCTGTTGCTTGACAAGTTCTTGTCATGACATGTTTTGGATATTGAACTCAAGTTTATAAGTTTTCAAAAATGAAACTTGAATCAATTCGACGTCTTGACTTGCAAAGCTGGTAAATCGTAACTTTTTGAGTTGAAACAAAGGTCGTCTTCACGTCGAGTTTCCTCACACGTATAGGGCAGCAGGTGGACTTTTGTTTCCTGAAAAGTTGAACCGCCTGAAATGTTTTACAGTGTGTCATTTCTCGATTAAAGATTTGGACTCACCTGTTTTCTGGATAAGGAAGGGATGGATAAGCAATGGCCTCAAATGGCCTGTTTTGGACTATGACTATGAGTATTGAAAAAACCCAATAGTCATCCTTTAATAATGACTCACTGTGACCATTCCAATAAGTGTGTAATAAATCCATATAAAACTCGAAATATGTGCGGGAGTTTAAGACGCAAACCGGTCGTGCTTTGCCAGTGTTGCCGATCACGAAACGGAGAACTGTTGCATAGGCAGAATGAAACAAAAACGATGGAGATGCCCTTCATGAAGTAAGAGCCACAGCTTTAGTAAAGCTGGAATTCATATGTGTGTGATTCAGGCAACTGTATAAGGAGAGGTTTCTCTGGATCCGAAACCGGCTGTTTAAATTGGCACAAAAATCCCAGGACCAAGTGCGCAGGAATGACAAACGACGGCGCGAGCGGATACGAGGGAGTCTTTGTGTTTTTTGTTTTTTTTTTGGTCAGATATTCTCAAATTAGATTTTAACTGCATATCTATTTTCATCTCTTTGTTTAAGTAATTTTCATCACACTCGTATTTCCAACAGGAATGATGGAGTCATTAGCAGAGGGAAATCTGATCGTGTGGGTCTGATTAAGCGAGCGGCAGAAAGTGCACCGATGGGATTTTTGTGCTTCGCAAATTCATTTTAAAACGTACGAGCTGTGAAATTATGGATAACCGGAGTGATAACTTTTACAAAATGACGTCAGTTTCAGTGAAGTCAGAATTATACAGTTTAGATGAAAAACACTTTAAAAAAAAAAAAAACGAAGGCTTTAAAAGTCATAGTTAATAAACTATGATCTTAAACATTACACTTTGTAACTTGTTTTTTTTTTTTTTTTTTTTAATCCCACAGTCATTAACACGCCTTTCAATCATCATTAGTTGTATCAGGTGTATTTAATCATGGAAAATACCAAACAGTGAGATTAACTTTCAGGACTGGAGTTGTTTATAATAGTGCAATTCCAGGCAAATATCTATCTCACCATGTAAAAATAAAGCGTATACAGAAAAATCTCACTTCATTCTATTTAACGCCGATAGTACCAGATTCAAGTGTTCGAAAGTTATTTGTGGTTGAGACACATGCAAAAGAGAAACGTATTTCAGCTCAGAAATGTCGATAATTTACAGAACTATATGTAGTAGAAAATGCGCAAATTTCACAATATGAAGGGTTTTCCCAGTCCTGATTTTGTTTTTTGAATGTTTATCTGCGTGTTCCCTGAAAGGTCACATGACCAGACCTGTAGCTTGTAAATCGTCTCACTGATGTTCAGCTTGTACACATCCTGTAATGCGACACTTTGTAAAATATTGTGAGACCTGATGGCATATCTATCATATTAGAATTGCATGGCTAAATATTAGTAGTAGTAATAGTGTAATATTACTATCGTAGGACTGCAACATCAATTTACTCTCAGTTTTTCATTTACATTTAACCAAGAGATACATATCCCAATGACATTTGAGTCAGAGTTCAATACGAACGAAGAATCGCAGAAACGAGCAGATTGGGGTTCAAAATCTTGCCGGAGAACCCAGCAATCTGGGATTTAAACACACGAACTTCCGGTCACTAGCACAGAAATGTAATCTACCAGCATGGCATTATATAATTTAAAGCAGTCCACCCACATAACTGCAATGTGTTCAGCGGAAATATGATTTGTATTGAAGCATTTGGCCAGTTTCTGACAGGCGTTTGCTCTTTCACTGCGGTGCGAAAGGAAAGATATGTGTTGATTGTGTGTGTCGGGGGTGGGGGGTGGGTGGGCGGGGGGGTAAAAGATGGCTGGCCTCTTGAGAGCTGTAAAAATTGAAGGAGTGTCTCTGGTGAGAGACTGAAGTGCTTTTTACAAAAAAGAAAATGTCTGCACACTCTCACCCTTAAAGTAGCAGTGTAGTGGTTTCTTTCCATCTGACAGGGCTGATGAGGAGTAGCTCTGATGCCGTACAGCCTCAGGCCTTTTTTCTGCTGTCATTTATTTAAATCCCTGAGTGGGAAGAACTTCAGATGCAAGGCCACGTTGCAGCATGCTGCTACAGGGGATGATGGGAATTTTATCAAGGTGAGCGGTCACTGGTGCCTTCTAAGCTGAGAGCAAGGCTAAGTTCTTTAGAAAGAGAGATGCTAAAAATGGAGGGGGGGGCATCTGTTAAGCAAGGTAAAAACTATTGTATACACAAGCCACACTTTCTCTCACTCTTGGTTATCTTTATACGGTGCCCTCCACTAATATTGGCACCCTTGGTAAATATGAGAAAAGAAGGCTGTGAGAAATTGTCTTTATTGTTTAACCTTTTGTTTAAAAAATTCACAAAAACGCTCTCATGGATATCAGACAATTACAAACAAAACACAGGTTTATGCAAAAATATATATATAAATAAAATATATTTGTTAAATATGTGTGTGCCACAATTATTGGCACCCTTTTAGTCAATACTTTGTGCTACCTCCCTTTGCCAAGATAACAGCTCTGAGTCTTCTCCTATAATGCCTGATGAGGTTGGAGAATACATGGCAAGGGATCTGAGACCGTTCCTCCGTACAGGATCTCTCCAGATCCTTCACATTTTGATGTCCATGCTGGTGGACTCTCCTCTTCAGTTCACCCCACAGGTTTTTTATGGGGTTAAAGTCAGGGGACTGGGATGGCCATGGCAGGACCTTGATTTTGTGGTCAGTAAACCATTTTTGTGTTGATTTTGATGATGTTTTGGATCGTTGTCCTGCTGGAAGATCCAACCACGGCCCATTTTAAACTTTCTGGCAGAGGCAGTCAGGTTTTCATTTAATATCTGTTGATATTTGATAGAGGCCATCATTGCATGTATCCTAACAAAATGTCCAGGTCCTCAAGAGTAACCGCCGTATTTAACCGTGGGCATGAGGTACTTTTCCATATGGCTACCTCTCTGTGTGCACCAAAACCACCTCTGGTGTTTATTGCCAAAAAGCTCTATTTTGGCTTGACCATAGACCCCGATCCCGTTTGAAGGTCCAGTAGTGTCTGGCAGACTGAAGACGCTCGAGTTTGTTTTTGGATGAGAGTAGAGGCTTTTTTCTTGAAACCTTTCCAAACAACTTGTGGTGATGTAGGAGACTTCGGATTGTAGTTTTAGAGACTTTCTGACCCCAAGACGCAACTAACTTCTGCAATTCTCCAGCTGTGATCCTTGGAGATGTTTTGTCCACTCGAACCATCCTCTTACAGTGCGTTGAGACGATATAGACACACATCCAATTCCAGGTTGATTCATAACATTTCCAGTTGACTGGAACTTCTTAATTATTGCCCTGATGGTGGAAATGGGCATTTTCAATGCTTGTGCGATTTTCTTATAGCCACTTCCTATTTTGTGAAGCTCAACAACCTTTTACTGCAGATCACAACTATAGTCCTTGGTCTCACTAATTGTGATGAATGACTAAGGGAATTTGGCCGATGTGTTGCCTCATATTTATACCCAGTCATGATTGTCATGGTTGAATAATTTCCTGTTCCTAGTCACCCAGGTGTACTAAAAAATGTAAAATATCAAAGGGAATATACATCTAATATATTTTTCTCATATGAATTCATAGGAGTGCCAATAATTATGGCACACATATTTAACAAAATTTTTTTTTTTTTTTTTGATAAACCTGTGTTTTGTTTGCAATTGTTTGCTGTCCATGAGAGCAGAATATTTTTGTGAATTTATTGAATAAAAGATCAAAAGGTTAAACAATAAAGACAATTTTTCACCGCCTTCTTTACTCATATTTACCGAGGTTGCCAATATTAGCGGAGGGCACCGTATAATGCACCACAGTCGAACCGAAAACCTGGCATGCTCATAGATTGGCCTTGTGCAGTGGTAGATAAGTCAGCCAGGTGGAGTAAAGCTCTTCGTGCGTCAGGACTGGATGCCTGGAGAGCTCAAAAGCAGCTGAGATGATAACAGGTATATCTTCAGTCTCCAGGTGGACAGCCACAGAGTGGGGTTAGAGGAAGGTGAATAGGAGTGGTCATGGTGGTTGCTTTTGTTGGTTTGGATTCAGGCAAGACAAGCTTAAAGTGGACCAGTGTAACATGACCGGTTATAGCATGGGACTTTTGGAGGCAGTATATTTTATAAAGGTATCTAAAATTAGGATGTTAGAATGTTAAAAAAATGAATGATCTTGATCTCATTGTTGGGAGTCCAAGGAACCAAGGGTAACTCTAAAGGAACTAGAGTGAACACCATCTCAGATGGGAGATGCTGTTCACAAGATAATCATAACCTGGACACTCCACAAAGCTGGGCTTTATGTAAGAGTGGTGAACCATATGAAATCCATATGTTCCCATGAGTTCCCAAATTGAACTTTTTGGACAATCTATATTTGATGGAAATCCAACACCCAGAGGACACCATCCCCAGGGGGGTGAAGCATGGTGGTGGTAGCATCATGTTAAATATTGCCTTTAGTCTCTTGGTGGCTTCTCTCACCAATGCCCTTCTTACCCAGGCACTGACTTTTGATTGGCAGACAACTCTTGCGCCTGTGCTTTTTGGGGGGATGTAGGATACATACATACATACATACATACATATATATATATATATATATATATATATATATATATATATATATATATATATATATATAATTGATACTTTTCCAGAGCAGGTGTATTTATATTAAGTAACTATATAACTTGGTATAGGGCGCACGGCGGCTTAGTGGTTAGCACGTTTGCCTCACACCTGTGAGGCAAGTCTGGGCTCTGGCTGGGCCACTCAAGGACATTCACAGAGTTGTCCTGTAGACACTCCTTTTTTATCTTGGCTGTGTGCTTACGGTCGTTGTCCTGTTGGAAGATGAACCTTCAGCCCAGTCTGAGGTCCAGAGCGCTCTGGAGCAGGTTTTCATCAAGGACGTCTCTGTACATTGCTGCATTCATCTTTCCCTCGATCCTGACTAGTCTCCCAGTTCCTGCCGCTGAAAATGCTTCACTGCCACCACCATGCTTCACTGTAGGGATGGTATTGGCCAGGTGATGACTGGTCCTGTCTGTCCACTCTACCATACAGGCCTGATTGGTGGAGTGCTGCAGAGATGGCTGTTCTTCCTGAAGGTTCTCCTCTCTCCACAAAGACACGCTGGAGCTCTGTCAGAGCGACCATCGGGTTTTTGGTCACCTCCCTGACTAAGGCCCTTCTCCCCCCGATCGCTCAGTTTGGCCGGGCGATCAGCTCTAGGAAGAGTCCTGGTGGTTCCAAACTTCTTCCATTTACAGATGATGGAGGCCACTGTGCTCATTGGGACCTTCAATTCTGCAGAAACGTTTCTGTACCCTTCCCCAGATCTGTGCCTCGATACAATCCTGCCTCGGAGGTCTACAGACAGTTCCTTGGACTTCACGGCTTGGTCTGTGCTCTGACATGCATTGTTAACTGTGGGACCTTATATAGACAGGTGTGTGCCTTTCCAAATCATGTCCTAATCAACTGAATTTACCACACGTGGACTCCAATCAAGTTGTAGAAACATCTCAAGGATGATCAGCGGAAACAGGATGCACCTGAGCTCAATTTTGAGTGTCATGGCAACGGCTGTGAATACTTATGTACATGTGCTTTTTTTTAGTTTTTTATTTTTAATAAATTTGCAAAGATTTCAAACGAACGTCTTTCACGTTGTCAATCTGGGGTATTGTTCGTAGAATTTTAAGGAAAATAATGGATTTAACCCATTTTGGAATAAGGCTGTAACAACATAAAATGTGGAAAAAGTGGAGCGCTGTGAATACTTTCCGGATGCACCGTATGTGAATGTAATCGGTGTCTTTTTGGACAAGTGTCTTCTAGCAGCTACAGGATCTCACTGTGTCTCTTATTCACACATACTGACACATATACTCTATAGTGCGCACTAACTGGCTGAGCATACTGACAGGTCATGTGACAATGAGACAGGTCTTAATGTGCCTGATGAGTTGTACTCCTAGCTCTCTGTCTCCGAGGTGCTTTTTCCATTATCTCCTCTCTCCCACTGCCTTTGTGCGTAGATCAGTCTGCTTCTCAGTCTTTCTCTTTCATGCACGTTCGGTCTCTGAGTGCTGAATGCGTCTCCGTGGTGCAGTTGAGTATGATGCCGTGACACACTGCAAAAAAAAAAAAAAGTAAATAAAATATATATATATTCGCTTGCCCGCTTTCCTCCAGCAAACAGGCATCTGCTCTTGGCATCCTGTGATTCACAGGCCAGTCCAGGATTCGTGATGCAGTCCACGCATCAGGCATGATCCTGTTTATTTTAATCGCTTCCTGAACAAGTGGCTGATAGGGTGATTGTTATAAATAAATCATTTAAATGATCATCGTAGGAAGTAAAGTATTAAGGTCAGGGATGTTTTGGTCAGGCTGAGATTGTTTGATTAGGTTTTTATGGGAGTTTGTAGCTTAGCTGGGAGGGTGATGCTGTTCATGCATTTCATATTGGACAGTTTTTGAGTGATAAATCATTCTCTGCATCTCTCTGCATCATTCTCTACCTCGCTGAGAAGGGAAGCTCGCGTTTATTGTCATATATACCGTATGTTTAGAGTTTAGTGAAATGTTTTTCTTTACTGTACATATCCCAGTTGTGTAGAATTTAGAGCCCTATAGTCCCACCAGATATGTTTAAGGACGTTGCTCAAGGGCCCAACAGTGGCAGCTTGGTAGTAGCTTTGGGTGGCTGTGGCGCAGGTTGTAGAGCGGGTCGTCCATTAATCGTAGGGTTGGCGGTTCGATTCCCGGCCCACGTGACTCCACATACCGAAGTGTCCTTGGGCAAGACAGTGAACCCCGAGTTGCTCCCGATGGCAAGGTAGCGGCTTGCATGGCAGCTCTGCTACCGTTGGTGTGTGAGTGTGTGTGTGAATGGGTGAGTGAGACACAGTGTAAAGCGCTTTGGATCTGCTAAGGTTAAAAAAGTGCTATATAAGTGCAGACCATTTACCATAATGGTACTTAAACTCACGATCTTCTGATCAGTAGAAGACACCTTAACCACCCAGCTTAGACTTTCACTTTATGCTGATGAGCGTAGCTGTGGGAATTTGTGCTCATTCAGCTACTAGAGCATTAGCGAGGTCATGCACTGATGTTTGGCAGGGAATCTGGTGTGCAGTCGGTGTCCCAGTTCGTCTCAAAGGTGTTCGTGGGGTTGAAGTCAGGGTTCTGTGCAGACCACTCACGTTCTTCCACTCTAACCTAGGCAACCATGTCTTCATCGAGCTCGCTTTGTGTACAGGGACATTGTCATGATGGAACAGGTTTGGGCCTCTTAGTTCCAGGGAATGGAAATGTCAATGCTACAGTATACAAAGACATTCTATACGATCGTGTGCTTCCAACATTGTGGCAACAGTTTGGGGAAGAACTCCATAAACATATGGGTGTGATGATCAAACTTTTGGCTTCACTGTGTCCTACACTCTGGAATTATGATTGTACTAGTGCTTTATGTTGATCTATGTTTAATGATAATCCCAGAAAGGGGTTCTGATTCGAATCACAATTCATCATTCACAGACTTTACTGGATAAATAGCATGTACAGTTTAATCTACGACTGAGTGTTTCCCCAACTGTACGTCACTAAATAAGGCACACTGTGAGCGCAGCTGTCATGTCTGCTACCATCTGACGTACACCTATACTTTCTTTTGAGAAATCGGAAGATGCAAACATGGCCGAGAGCAACATTTCCAGGCAACACTACTGACTCGGGAGATTATTTGAAAAACGTCACCCTTTATTTCAGTCATTGTCGAGTAACGTAATGAAAAATGTCAACTCGGGTCGAGTTGATGACATCACATTTCAGACGCTTTATCGGATGGTTCGACTGTAAACATGATGAAAGTGTACTTTAATAAACTGATTATACGCGGTGTAAAAAATGTCTTATGCACGTCCTCCGAGTTCACGTGTTAAAACCAAACTGGTGAGAAGGTTTGGTTTCTCCCTGAGTGTCATCCTCCTGTCCATTTGATAATTGACCTTAGTACTGTCACTCAATCTCATAACTCACGTCTCTGAAACCCCCTGCTACTCTAAGACTCCTTGCCATATTAGAGACTCACAGGATGCTCAGTAACTGCATATGTGCTGCCATGTGGAGGCCCAGTAGGAGTCCTGGTTATCTGGAGACTATATAATGCCATATTTCAAGAGCTGCACTCCTGTTCACCATATGGAGCAGTGAGTCGGAGAATGCTTGTATATGAGTGTTGTAAGGAGGTACAAATGTGCTTCATCTCTAGTTACCGCACTACTGGACCACTTAGTGGGACACACCGCCTTACAAAGCATTGACTTATGCTCCAAAATGACATGTAATGAGAGTTTTATAGTTCTATTCAAGTGGTAACCGTCATTCCTCGTTCGCGTACTACATGGCTAGGTAGCTACAGGTTTGGAGTTTATTATGAGTGCTTCAACATTGTTAAACTTTTAACAGCTGTAGCTCGGAGTTATGCCTGTGGAGCCGGCACTCGTGCTTCAAATAAAAGATTAACACAGACTAGAGATGGAAGACAACATGTCGTCTATGTCTAAAAGTACATCTCCAAGATGTTTGTTTGTTTGTTTGTTTTTTCAAGCACACAGTGAACAGTAGTTTTTGGCTCTTGTCAATGCCACAGTGATTACTCTGCAGTATCCAGATCACATTTTGGAGCATGTCATTGATGAGCAGAGCTGATTTCCAAAAGATCCTCATATTTGCCGCATTAGAGATTATTATTATAACATTGTTGTGGAATTAATCCTGGGGCGCACGGTGGCTTAGCGGTTCGCATGTTCGCCTCACACCTTCAGGGTTGGGAGTTTGATTCCCACTGGGGCCCTGTGTGTGTGGAGTTTGCATGTTCTCCCCATGCTGCGGGGGTTTCCTCCCCCAGTCCAAAGACATGCATGTCTAAAGTGTCCGTAGTGTATGAATGGGTGTGTGAGTGTGTATGTGATTGTGCCCTGCGATGGATTGGCACCCTGTCCAGGGTGTACCCCACCTTGTGCCCCATGCTCCCTGGGATAGGCTCCAGGTTTCCCCGTGACCCTGAAAAGGGTAAGCGGCATAGAAGATGGATGGATCGATGGATGTTTAACAATAATGCATTGTATGGACGTGATAAACTCATAAATTCAAACGAACATCATCCAAAATGCACCGGTCGGCTTAAAAGGAGCTTTTAAATCCAGTGACTTTTGTATTTGCCATTTAATTTACTAGTAATGCCATTTTATTTACACACATGTTTATGAACAGCTTCATAACCGTTTTAACCCTTATATAGGGCATTACATTTGTGCCAAAAGGATTGAACGTAACAAATATACACAGTGAGAAAGAAGAAAAACACTTTGAAACTGAAAACAGTGAACCCGGTGGCAAAAATTTTAACACGGTCGTCAGATAAACAGCGTCCTCCGTTAACGGTTTTCTAAGCTTCCTTTTCGCTAATCACGGTTTATGAACGCGCTGCCAGAGTTTTCATTTACGCTTTCAAAGTTTTCGTTTACACAACGCAATCCAAATCTCTCTAGCCAATGAGAGTAAATCGCGGTTAAGCCCCGCCCACACAAGAGCTTTGTGCCAGAATCCCAAACATAAACATGCGAAGCATGAACGAAAACTTTGGCAGCACGTTCATAAACCATGCTTAGAAGCCATTCATAACCGCTTAGAAAACTGTTAACAGAGAATGCTGTTTAATGAAAGGCCATGGTCAGTTCTGGCCACGGAGTTCATTGTTTTTAGTTTCCGAGTGTTTTTCTTTTTTTATCATTGTATATTTTTGTTCATTTTCATTTTTGAAAAGGTTACGTTTAATACCTTCGGCACAAATTTAATCCCGTACTTATAGAGCTATACATCCCTGAGCTTGAAGGTGTATTATCCGGTAACTACATAAAAACACAAGGCAAACTGATCACACTAATACGACATTGTAGATGTAACACCGGCTCAAGATGTTACCCCTTCCCACTAGCAGAAATCTCACTCTCCTGAGTTCTAACATGACCTCTGACCCCAATTTCCTATTTACTTCCTCATGTTATCTATATGAGCTCAGTAGTGAAGTTTCACCAATTCTCTAGTAGTGCTGAGTTCTTGAGCCATATTCACTTTTTTTGTTAGAGTATCTAGACCCTTTTCCCGTTCATTAGACTACTCTTCTCCTATAGTTCTGTTGTTTGCCTGACTAGGTTTTAAATTGTGCATGATGTATTGGTACTGTCAGTGAAACCTTCCTGTGTCCAGTGTCCAGTATCCATGTAATGAATAATAATGTTCAAATGATAATTGAAATGTCGTTTACCTCTCATGCAGTTGGATTGTCTAATAAGCCATTTAAAATGTCATTATATCTTTATCTAAGCCATTACGTGTTCTCGTCACTGTGCAGATTGTATGGGAAAAATAGATTTAGAAGTCCGTCCTGAATGAAAAGCATTTTCATTTCCACCGCCTTTCATCTGTCAGTCTTCCTCCCGTCGAATGGGGTCACATCACTCGGCAAATCTAGCGGTACTTCAAATAATGAAACAGGAAGAAGACTAAAAAGAACCTCAGTTGAAAATTTTATTCAAAAAGAACTCGTTGTATATCTTTCCAGTACATTGTTTTTGAGACAGAATGGCTTTAAGAGGGCTGTGAGGTCTGCTTCACACACTGGCAGTGCAGTCAGGTCGGTTTTAACAGTTGAACAGTTCAACAGGGCAGTGGTTAAAGGCTCTGGGTTACTGATCAGAAGGTCAGGAGTTCAAGCCCCAGCACTGCCAATCTACCACTGTTGGGCCCTTGAGCAAAGCCCTTAACCCTCAAGTGCTCAGTTGTATAAATGAGATAAATGTAAGTCGCTCTGGACAAGGGCGTCTGCCAAATGCCGTAAATGTAAACTGTGGCAGCAGGAAACTTTTTTAGGGTTAGACTTTAAAAGCAGTGTATAGGGTTTGGAAGGTGTATTTTTTTGGAGTATTACTATGGGCTGTTTGGTTTGGTGATCTGGTCAAACTGAAGACATCAACAGAAAATAGCAGTGTTGGTGGTGAAAGAGGCACAAAAACGCAGTAGATAGAGATGCTGGATGTAGTGTTTTACGATAAGAGATGATACGGAGGTGGCATTTGAGTTTTTCCTCAAATATATTTTGCGGTGCGGTTTCACAGTGTGAGCAAATGTGCAGCCAGAATGCGTCCTATTTATTTTGAGCTACGATTGGGAATAGGGAAAACACAGCACGTTCGTTTTCCTGTGGATTTCGGGTGCATTCTTCACTTCTCAAAGGCTCTGTATTATTGTAACCTAGTGATCTTTGTGGTAACAGGCTTTAGGACAGGGGTTCACAAACTTTTTTGCAGCCAGAGACGCCTTTAGCGGTAAAATGAATTCTACAGATCGGGCAACCCTGCAGGCCGGCGTGGGTACCGATTATTTTCTCATGTACATGTAGATTCAGGTCAGTGATCACCAACCCTCTTCGTTGAGATCGATCTTCTTATATGTTCTCAAAGGATTCAGTTGCAGCTTCAGTCCAGCCGCGCTGATCCAACTACTCAAATAGGCCGATGATCTGGAACAGGTGTCTTTGAGTAGTGCTGGAATTAAATGATGACGGGACACATGCACAGGAACCCTGGTACTATAGATTTAAGACCGTACACGATGATCCTGGCAGTCTCTCACAACTGCGTACAGCAATATGAACGAAAAACAAAGAAAGAAAACCTTAGCAGCAGAACGGCTTATTTAAAATGGGAGGCATTTATATATGAAGATTTGAGCGGTTTGAAGTCTGGAAGCTCCAGAAAAAAAAAAAACTAATCACGTGAGACTAGATTTCGGGGAAGGGGAACCTTGTATAAAATACATTATATTGGTGAAACTTACCTTTGAGTTACGTTTGGACTGATAGTATTGTGTGTGAAACGGTGACACTGATTAAGATGGTGTGTGTGTGTGTGTGTGTGTGTGTGTGTGTGGCGGGGGAGGGGGGGGAGGGTTGCATGAGTGTGAGTGTGTGTGTTTGTGTGTATTAGAGGGTGTGTGTAGGGTGGTGTACTGGTATATAGAACTGTGTGCAGGTGTGTGTGTGTGTGTGTGTGTGTCTTTGTTATAAAGCCAAATGAACAGACTGCACGCACAGTGATAATGACTCACTGTCAGCTTCTAAAGGAACACAGAAAAGAAAGACACATGGGACTTGCTCGACTTTTTGTCTTTTTTTTTTCTCTTCTGTCACCGTCAGCAGCCTACGTCTGTACCGAGCGTCGCCGCTTCACTTGGAACAGATTCTAACGTAAGTGAGGTTTTCACACTATCGCACGTTTCCAAGGATCAGCCCGCTTTCATGGATTATCAGCACGCTTATTTGTCTGTCTGTCTGTCTGTCTGTCTGTCTGTCTGTCTTCCCTCCTGTGCCTCTCTCAGAGCTGGAGCGTCTTCACTGTCTCATTTCGATGGGTACAGAGATTCACCGGAGAATAATACGGTATAATAATCTGCGGTCAAAGCGTTTGGCCTAACAAGGCGACGCAAAAGTGCTGTGTACATAAATGAAGATTGCTCAAACAACTGTCATTTTGGGAACACCTTTTGTTAATATTTACACTGGGAATAAAAGCAATCCAGCAGCAACACTAAGGCTGTGTTTGTCGCTGAGGCTTTTAGAGCGGCGAATAGCACAATGTTGAAAATGTCAGAGAATGACCGGTCAGCACAGACACACACACACACACCCACGCACACACACGGACACAGTACTCATGCCTTCGTCTTGTGCGAAATAAAAAAATATAGACTGCCATGATATTTAGGGATGTTAAATCCTGTTTTATTATATTAAGTTTTCATACAGTTGGTTGAGTTGTGCTTAGTTCAGTAAAATAAATATATCTATATGTTTGAGTCATTTTTTTTAAGCAATTATTGTATTATTACAGGAATGTTATGGGAATAAAGGAATCTCATTAACGCACACCGAGTGCTCAATAGGTGTTGATTCATTTTCTATATTTGCAGCTCTGACCATAGTTCTGCATGCAAAGTTTATATTCGTTCCCCATTTCTAATGCACTGTAGTTTATATACTAACAACTAATTCACTGCTGGCATGTACACACATTAAAAAAAATAAAAAAATAAAAAATCAGTTGAGCATTTCTCCAGAGAAGGAGTCTCTTTATATCAGGTAATGCGGAGGTAATATCCGAGAAAGCCTTCAGGACGGACGAGTTGACGCGTTGCGGTTTCTCTAACATGACAAGCCGTGTTGTTAACTTCAGTACAGAGGAAGAATAAGAGAGTCTGCTCTGTCGAGGGAAGGACTGTTTATAGACCGTTTATAATGAGAGTAACTTGTTTCATGAACGTTCCACATGAAATGTACCTCCGAAATGGATAAAGAGTACGATGTGCCATACTTTCATGGATAAAACATGGGCAGATTGCTGCGGTTTAAGAGGAATAAAACGCTTTCGGTATGTAGTGTTATAAGAACATCCCGATTATTAACAGCACATACCGAAGTCTTTTATTCCTAGGTAGCAGGCTAACCCTAGCTTGTTAGCTTCCTTCAATTTGCTTTATTGTGATCCTTCAAATCGTGATCTGATTACTTATATTCATTCATACATCACGCAAGGATGATTATATAAATAATTCAGATTCTTTTAAAGTGTAAACGGTGAGCAGGAAAAATCGGTGTTGCACAGTACTGTCTTTACACCATGCATGCTCTCAGAGGCTAATCTTAACTTCCCTGTGCAAAACTTCACTTATTTATCTTCACCTCCAGGCCTTTATGTATGATCTCTCTCTCTCTCTCTCTCTATCTCTGTCTTCCTCTCCTTTTACTCTTGCTGATTGTGGCTCTCAGGGGTGCTACCTCCTGATTTGTCACCATACTGTGTGTGTTTTGTAGTGTTACCGATGATTGCGCAATAGTTTGCATCAGTAAACAAAACAAAACAAAACAAAAACAGAATGAAAAGAAGAATGCAGTGTTCAGTGTTTTTCCTCAGATTTCACTTGACGAAGTGTTGAGAAGCAGCCCGGCACAACCGCCTGCTGATAATCAGCCTCACACTCTGTCTGAACCTGAACACACACACTCACACTCCACACACACACAAAATTCTCCACCAGGTCACTCACACAAGGTGCATTCAAGCAACCGTTCTGCACTGTTCGGGCCAGGTTTAGTTCTCACATCTGTGAGCTCATACAACTGTTTTCGTGTAAACTAGAGAGTGCGACGTTCATCTGTATAAACACCGGCGTGACATTGTCTAATAATATGGACTTTTACTCATGGAAGAAAAACCCTCACAAGACAAATGAAACATCTGAACCATTCACCGATCATTTTAATAGGAACACCTGTGAGGAGCACAGGCACTTGCAGGCAATTATTCAGTCAGACAATCATGTGGCAGCAGCACAAGGCATAAAATCAGGCAGATACAGCTCAAGAGCTTCAGTTAATCTTCACATCAAACATCGGAATGGGGAAATAATTCCTGTGTGATTTTAACCGTGGCATGATTGTTGGTGCCAGATGTGCTGATTTGAGTATTTCAGAAACTCCTGGGATTTTCACGCACAGCTGTCTGGAGAAAAACAACAAGCATCCAGTGAGCGTCCGTTCTGAGGAGCTGAAACCAAAGCCTTGTTGATGAGAGAGAGAGCGATCCGAGGAAAATCACCAGATTGGTTTGAGCTGCCGGGAAGGCTACAGTAACTCTAATAGCCACTTTATACAATGACGGTGAGCAGAAAAACATCTCAGAACACATAACATGTTAAAACACAACGTGGCTTGGCTATAAGAGCAGAAGGAATCCGACACTATGGTGGGAGCAGACCGTTGAAAAGTGTCAACATTTGTGAATCATGGGTTTTGATACATGATTGGATAATGATCAGGGCAGGTGTTGGTAAATGGTCTGCACTTATATAGCGCTTTTTTAACCTTAGCCGTTCCAAAGCGCTTTACACTGTGTCTCATTCACCCGTTCACACAAACACTCACACACCAACGGTAGCAGAGCTGCCATGCAAGGCGCTAACTTGCCATCGGGAGCAACTCGGGGTTCAGTGTCTTACCCAAGGACACTTCGGCATGTGGAGTCACGTGGGCCGGGAATCGAACCGCCGACCCTACGATTAATGGACGACCCGCTCTACCACAGTCGCCTATGTATGGTGGTTTCTTTAATAGGTGTTCCTATTAAAGTGGCTGTGAGTGTAGACACAATGTAGATTGTGGTGTTTACACTTTGTGCATGCGTTTATATGTTTATGCAAGCGACAGCTGGGTTGTGGAAAGCCACTTTCATAAAGATAGTTAGCAAAGAACAGTGAGGGCCATCATGAATTCTCAAGAAAAGGTCCATATAATATATAAACACACACGCACGCACATGCACACACAGTATCTCTATTATTGCGACAAAAAACTCCCCTTATTCATAACTCGAAATCTTATCCTTTAGTAACCAAAATAACTCTTTGGGCTCTTTTAGGCAGTATACGGACCCAGACTAACACATATAGTCGTAAAAAAGAAAAAGGGGAGGAGAGGGCGAGCGTAACGAAAGGCGTAAAAAAGTGGATCGATATTCTCGTTCTTGTTTCGGTGCCGCGATCACGACTTCCACTCTAACAATTGGAGGACTAATTAAAGTATCTCTAAATCAAATGCAAAGTTAATGTTAAAAGCCTTTCACTCATCATGGCGTGAGCTGAAACACGTTCAAATTCATAAATATTCATCCCCTTTTAAGATAAGCTCTGAAGTGCAGTTAACAAAGGAGGTTTTCACCTCTGAGGGCAATTAGCTCTGCTTAAAAGAGCAGGAAAAGTTTCAAATCAACAAAGTACTTACACTCAGCCTCCGGCTGCCACACGCTCCGTCTTATACTGTACGATAGCAGTACCCTGTGGATCTGGGGAACTTTTCGTTGGCTTATTGTTGTTTTTTTTTAGAGCTCACTATAGGATGCTGTGGCACTAGTTGTGTAGTGTTTGTCTAATTTGCGGATTTGCGCAGAGGTCATAGTCAGAACACTGATATGTTTTGTTAGATAATAACTGCATTATGAACTAAGACTAAACATGAAAGATCTAGATGCAAATGGATCTATTTGGTTAAGTTGTTTGGTTAGGTCTGATATTTTGGCACATCTGAGCAGGTATATTTGATCAGGTTAGATTTTCTTCTTTCTTGCCTTCTGAATGATAAAAAAAAAAAGAAAAGAAAAAAAACCACACACACAAACATTAAATGTAAAATCTTTGTGACATTTCTGTGGACATTCATCTCGGTGACTTGGTGACCAGTGAGTTTAGATTTTTTTTTTGTTTTGTCCTTGAAGTCATGACACGGACATTTTCAAGTTTCCCTTCCTTGTTAATGGTCTGGTTGCTAACTTGTAGCAACTAGTAACGGGCAGTGGTAGCACAGTGATTGGTCTACTGCTCAGAAGGTCATGAGTTGACCTTCAAAACCCCATTTCTGCCAACCTGAGACTACTGGGTCCTTGAACCAGGCCCTTAATCCTCAACTGCTCAGATGTATAAATGAGATAAGTCGTGTTTGCTAAATGACGAAAATGTAAAAAGTCAGCTTCAAATTCACAAATTGATCTACTGAACATGTCTTTGAACAAAACATTTGCTATTTTCTCCGCATATAACGTTCTATTGAGCGCAAAATGCATCCTCCTCCACAGTCAGCGACTCGTAACATGTAGACCCGCAACACGTTTTCAACACGAGTGTTAGAACGTGGCCTATAGATAAATAATTCAAATCAATATCAATTTCTCGTTGCCAGTGGCATGTGGAGACGCCCGTTCAGCTCCTCAGACCGTTGCTCTTGGAGAATTAGTAAAGAGAGACTCACAGCTTACGCTGAAAACCACTGATTTAAGAAACAATTCCAGTTCTGATCCATCAGCAATTGTTTTATTCTTGCACAAGGGCCATTTAGTGTAAAGTGCTTAGAATTAGAACCAAGATTTGACCCAAAAATGTTATAATAGTAGTTTTAGATATATTATATTTTATATAGTAACTCCTAAGACAGTTCTGCTGGATTAACCTTACTAAAATACAACCATACAACCAGGAAATTCTGATTTATTTCATAGAAATCTTTGATTAATGTCACTACTAGCCTTTTCCTCTGCGAATCATGTCTCAAGCTGCATCCGTCAATAGCACAAACTCCCAAGAATTTCCCAAAGGGAATCCTCGAACAGTTATTTTGTTGTCCTTTAAAGTTACATTGAACGACTACACTGTAGTATAGTGAATTCCAGCATGCAGTCATGCAGTCATGCAGGTGGCATTTCACTAGCCAATCCCACTCAGGTAGCTTAGAGTGACGTGAGCCACAGTGACACAGACCCAAGCAGACTTATTTTCAGACGCTTGTGAGGCCGGAGTTGAGTACGGCGGGTTATTATCAGCCTAGAAATACTTCCCAGACACTGCTGTAGTCACAGCATCGTCCATCCAAGGACAGCCTGTGATTGAGCTATAAGGATGGCTCTGTCGATGGGCGTGAGCTTCCATGCTGCACACTCTCAGTTCCAAAAATCAACGATTTCGGCTGGCAAGGCAAAAGCATTCAAGCTGGAAATGTAATTCGTAGCCCGTGTATGCTGGTAATTGAAGCGAGGCTTCAATTGATCAGCATTTAACTGCACTTATAAAATAGCCTGAAAATAGTAATAGTAATTATGAATAGTAATGGGGAAAAAAATTGTCATGCAACCCCTGATTAGTAATCATGCACATTTGTTCCCAATCACACTAATCTCCTCAAATAACATGGACATTCTCCTGTTCCGTGCAAAGTCTCGCTCCTGCTGCTATGCCTTTCTGTTCTGATCTGGTTCTGACTTAGTTCCATATACCTTACAATGACTACGTTTACATGCACATCAAATTCCTTTTAATGTCTATATTCGGCTTGCAGTCATATTCCGAGTACGCATCGGAATATTCCTGTATACGTGGTCGTAGTAAGTATGCCCGATTTGTCATTCTTAAATACCTAGCCTACAGCTAAGCGTCTGTTAGCACTCACAATTCCTAGCGGACTCAGCATGCGCATAAATCCTTCTAGTAGATTTTCCAGAATGAGGTGTTTACATGCATCAAATTTTCAATTAAAACAGACACGTTAAAGGGGTGGGGATCAGAATTTGTGGCATCAGGATATTGTCTTGATCTGAATCGGGGCAATCAGATCGCGGTGTTTACATGACTCGATGCTAATTAGAATATTGCCCAGTTCCGATGAATATCGGAGTATTGCTGTGCATGTAAACATAGTCATTGTTTGCTCTGGTGTATCCTGTTAGCTGATTACCAGACCTCATCTCCTACTTCACCCTTTGGAACATGTGTTTTATTCTGTTTAATAAAGCTACATTTGCATTTAAACCCCTGTGCGATCTTCTGGCACCGAGTTTCAGATGAGATTAATTCCAATTCGTATTAAACACCGCGTAGAGAAATCACCGTGGAGAAGCTTGCATAACTGTCGTACCCAAAGTGACACTCGCACCCAGTACGGCAGATGCTCAGAAGCATGACACGACGATAAATGTAAAACACAACCCATGTCAGAACAAGTTGCATTATTTGAATGCGAGTTATTGTTATGTTTATATACTCAAAGGCCAAAAATGTTATGGAATAAGAGCCCATGGTTTACTTTTAATTTCCTTACTCAGGTCTATCAGATGAGCGCGCACGGTGGCTTAGTGGTTAGCACGTTCGCGTCACATCTCCAGGGTCGGGGGGTTCGATTCGTGCCATGGACCTGCGTGCGCGTGGTTCGCATGTTCTCCCCGTGCTGCCGGGGTTTCCTCCGGGTACGCTGGTTTCCTCCCCCAGCTGATTGGCACGTCTGAAGTGTCCGTAGTGTGAACGTGTATGTGATTGTGTCCTGCGGTGGTTTGGCACCCCGTCCAAGGTGTCCCGCGCCTTGTCCCCATGTTACCTGGGATAGGCTCCAGGATCCCCACGATCCTGAAAGATAAGATAAGATAAGATAATACTTTATTAATCCCCAGATGGAGAAATTAGGATGTCACAGCAGCAGCCAAAAAAAACAAAGTATAAGCAGTATAGAAGATGGATGGATAGAAGACTATCAGATGTCCATTTTCTACAGTGTTGGGCTTTTTATGCGGTCGAATCTCAGACAGTGTTGCATTGGGCATATGTTCCCTATATCCAATGTATTACAGAGTATACAGAGCGACTCAGAAGCTGTTTGGGATTTGTTTATGGGAAAACCGTGTTATAAAAGTGTCCTGATTGCACGTATTTCTGATGAATTACTTTAGCACAATCGCGTCACACACATTGCACCACAGAACGCTACGATTTTTCCCATAGTTAAACTGCACCTGATGAAATCAGGAAGTAAATGGTTCATAAAGACATTTTAAATGCCATTTTATTATGTAGGGAAATTTTGCAGCGCATCCATTTTTTTTCTGATGAAGTGTCCTCATTAAACCTACTCTCACAGCCCCAGAGGTCATTTCTCCGACGTCGGATGAGGTCCCTAAGCAAGCAGAACTCTGCGTTCTCTACAGATTCTATTTGCTCATCTGTATCTCCTAACTTTACCCCGCACAGAGTTTTCCCTCCTCTAGCGGATCTCATACATCCTAATTCAACTTTTAGCACACAGTAGCAGTAGTAGTTCGATTATCAAGGCATGAAAAACCTATCAGCGTCTTGTAAATTGATGTGCGAATGATGCGGCAGGAAATTTTTCAGAGGCTCCGAGTGCTCCATATTCATCTGCGCTGCATTATGTAAGAAGCCATTATAGACATTAGCAAACAGGAGCATAAATCACATTGGCATGCCTTTATAAAAGTCCAATTAATCTGATGCACTATAAAAACCTCATGCATGTTTTATGGCGAAGGTTTGCATCTAAAATTGTGTGTGTGTGTGTGTGTGTGTGTGTGTGAGAACAAAAGAAGAGTACACTTGTTTCAGCTCTGTCAGGTTTTGAATGAAATGAAAGTGAGTGCATAAGTGACAGCACCTAGGAACAAGGGGACGGAAGACATTTTGGACCGCTGTCGAATTCAACCGGGCAAATAGAACTGACACACTCAATCTGCCTGTTTATATTGTGTGACATCTGTGGGTTTGACTAATGTTTTAACAGTTCGTTTATTCGTTTGATCAATTAGTCATGTGAGAAGAACTTGCAGTGATCTGAGCCCTTAAATCTAGAGGTATTAAAAAAATGACGGGAACTTGGATTTATGATTCCGACGTCAACGAAACGTGGCCGACTTTACAACGTCTGCACGAATGTTGCAGCAAGCTCGCATAACTTTTAACCTCGTGAGACACAATCCTCTGTGATAGCTAGTGAGGGTGTTAAATGGGAGGCGAAAATCAAGTATCTATCAGTAGCTGGACAACGAAACTGTTAAGATTGAGCAGCGCATTAGATCAGGAGGTCTGATTGATGGCATAAGAAGAATAATTTGGAGTAAAATATTACACACCCAGTTAAAGGCAGCGTTTGAAGTCTGTAATACTGGACGGGGTTCATGATGTATTTCCTTCGGATACCAAACAGGGTAAACCGAAATTTGTGACCGTTTTGTTTAAAAAAAAACAACAATAAAAAACCTCTAAACGTACAGTTCTGTCTTCTGTCCCTTTGTGTGATTTGTACTTTGATTGGACAGTGTGTGTTTTTAGTTTTTCATCCAAAAAAAGGATAATATAGTAATAATAATAGACTAATAAGAACAATAGACAGATAGACTGCATGAATCTACAATCTGGGCTAGAAAGAAATCAGCCCCAGTCTCACTTCTTCATAACAATCTGTGTATTATTATTACAACCATCAGTAGTGCTGCTGCATTTCCATCCATCCATCCACCCATTTTCCATAACGCTTATCCTACATAGGGTCTTGTGGGAGCCTGGAGCCTGTCCCAGGGAACTTGGGGGACACCTTGGACAGGGTGCCAACCTATCGCACACCCATTCACACACCCATTCACACACTACAGACAATTTAGGAAATGCCAATAAGCTTACAACGCGAGTAGGCTGGTGAGGAAAACGGAGTACCCGGAGGAAACCCCCGAAACATGGGGAGAACATGCAAACTCTGTGCACACAGGGCGGAGGTGAGATTCGAACCCCCAACCCTGGTTCCAGCAAATTTGTAAAATAGTTAAGTGCAAACAATCTAATGGAGATACCAAAAACTCCTAGTGATGTCTTTCATCTTTCAGTAAATGTCAATCATGAATGTTCTGCAGAGTATCAGACCATACACTGAGAGTTTATTCCAGATAAAGCCCATTATTGAAACTCTCATTAAAGAAAGAACAATAAATACATTTAAAATCCTGAAGCTACTATAGAATTAAAAGACAGTAAGTAGAAACAGGCAGGGAAAACGGGTGCATTTTTTAAATCCAGATTTTAGAAAGCTAACATATATTCTTAATGTTCTCCCGAACGCTCTTTTGAATAGAGTTTAGGGCCTTTTTCAAGAACTCTTCTTCAGATGGGGTGTTCATAGTAAACGAGTGCTTTTTTTTTGGCCCTTTTGTGTGTTTGCACTCATACGAGAAACATGTTATATGCCGCTATTAGTTAATGTAGTTTCTACATATGAGTATCCACTGTTTAAAATAATTCTGCTAATATGTATAGTTAAAGCATTACGAGAAGTCATCTGCTTTTCTTGTCTTAAAGCTGTCAAATTATCGACACTTTAATGCATTCTCGTGAGCATAGCCTGAGGTACTGTCTTTTAGTTTGCATCGAGATCCTGGAGGAAAGATCTTTCACCCCAACGTAAAAATAATAACGGTAAAAATGAACAGAGAACGTGGCAACATAATGACATAATAGCAGGATAATGAACATGCAGAGGAATGTAAAACAAAATACACGTATATAATGATAAGTACAAAAATAATACAAAGGTTCTCATGGGGACGTTGGCTTATAGTGATTCATTGAAGCTTAATAATGCTAGAAGAGATCTGATATTTGACACCGTAATAAAAAAAATCCTATAGTGCGGTGTAGGATATAGAGATACAGTAGATATATCTTTTTAAATATCGCAAAAATACTGGCATCAAGGTTGGCAAGTGTCTTCGATGCTAAACCTGGTGGGATCTTGTCAGTCCAGCCTTCATTTAAAATTCCATTCAGTGTGAAATCCCTGAGAGTGAGTCAGCTCATGATCACTTACTTTCAATCTCATGTTTGCAGTGTTGTGATATTACACCTGAGTGTAATCTCCTATGAAGCAGGTGAGTAATCCAATTTCCATCTAATCTGTTCACGAGTTTCCCACAAGAGTCACTTGACACACGCTAGGGAGATAGGAACAGCTTTCTTTTTCTGTTTTCTCAAATTGTTGTAGGTATGTAGACGACATAAGGTGTATGGATGAATAAAACATGTCGAATATGGGAAATCTGAATCGTATTTTTCATTATAATTAGAAAATTACTATAAGATGGGGTGCACGGTGGCTTAGCGGTTAGCACGTTCGCCTCAGACCTCCAGGGTCGGGGGTTCGATTCCCACCGTGGCCCTGTGTGTGCGGAGTTTGCATGTTCTCCTCGTGCTGCGGGGGTTTCCTCCGGGTACTCCGGTTTCCTCCCCCAGTCCAAAGACATGCATGGTAGGCTGATTGGCGTGTCCAAAGTGTCCGTAGTGTATGAATGGGTGTGTGAGTGTGTATGTGATTGTGCCCTGCGATGGATTGGGACCCTGTCCAGAGTGTACCCCGCCTCGTGCCCCATGCTCCCTGGGATAGGCTCCAGCTTCCCCGTAACCCTGAAAAGGATAAGCGGTATATAAGATGGATGGATACTATAAGATGATTGAACCTTTTCCTAAGCATTTCTAGTCATTTAAAAATGATCATGGCAAAATGATTGTTCTGCTTCATTGCTTAAAAACAAACAAATAAACATTTGTTGTTTACCCATGTCAACCCTAAGTATTATTGCCTACATGAAAAAAAAAAAAACAGTATCAACACTGAGTGCTATCATATTTTAACAGTTTTTATCCTCAATAAGAGAACATTGCCAATGATCAATAGAGTACGCCATCAGCGTACGTTGTAAGTACTGTCCAGGAACTGCGCTAACAGGACATATTACAAACCATTGTGACTTCTGATATTGATATGACGTCTTATGTGTTGATTTGTAATATACGGCCTCCAGTAATTCCAAAGAAAAGTGTTTGTTCTGCCAGTCAGGAATTTGTGGAAGTAGAATGGAAGGTTATACTTTTGACCCAGAGACAAAGCTGAGCCAGCTGGCCTTACATTATCATGCATTTTGTATCAGTATTTACCAAATGATTTATTCATTTGTCACAAGGTATCAATTTGAAGCGATGTTATAAACGAAAAATCATTTTCATTACGAAAAATAGGATGATGGAACTGCATAGCAACCTCGGACACCTGTAGGTGATTAACGCTGATCCACGGAATCTGATCTTACAGTGAATAATGCGAAAGATTTGAAAACGTCGACCCTGTTTCTTGTATCTTCTTATAATATCTGCTTACATGATCATTATACTGCAGTTTTTTATCATTGTACTCCTGTTTTTTTTTTTAAATCTACTGCTCCTATATTTGTTTTGGCTGTTAGTAGGTGGTTTTTGTGAGTTAAAGCATATTTCTTTCTTTTTGAAGTGGCCTATAAGAGAATAATGTGTAGTACAGTGTGGTGTTGCATGTCATGTGAAAATGGCAGCATGTGGAGCTAGCAGAGCATGAAGTCAGTGCTCTGAACCTAATCACAGCAGCGATGTGCACCAGTCCTTAATCAGATGTGGCAGTGTGTGTGTGTGTGTGTGTGTGTGTGTGTGTGTGTGTGTGTGTGTGTGTGTGAGGGAGAGAGAAATGCGAAGTGAATGCCAAGACTTTAGACCCATACTGTTAGAATGATTTTTTTTGTTATTGTTTTGCTTTCCCAACTTACAGTATATACATTCACCTTACACTTAAATTCATTAATGTGGTTATATAATCCACCATCCAAGGTTATATTATATATATATATATATATATATATATATATATATACACAGTGATGTGAAAAAATAAGTACACCCCATGGCAATTGTTGTTTTTTATACATATTTGGACAAGCAAACATTTGATCCTCTTTGAAACAATGCCCATTCATAAAGTTGTTACCCTCTATCACATGACTCATAAAATTGACATTTTGACATTTAGTCATTTAAATGAACAACAACAACAACAAAAAAACAGATCAGTCCCATGGAAAATGTAAGTACACCCCTACATTTATCACACCTTCAAATCAATATAATTAGAAGCGGGTGTTGAAGATCTCATACCTAGTGTCTGGTGTTCCCTTTGTTATTGAGGTGTGTGATCTAAAGAGTTCTGTAAGGCCTTCAGAAAAAAAGGTTGTGGATGCCTATGAGTCTGGCAAGGGATTTAAAAAGATCTCCAAATTATTTGAAATACATCATTCCACTGTAAGGAAAATCATCTACAAATGGCAGAGATTTCAAACAACTGGAGATTTCTAAAGGACTCAATTTCTAAAGGTCCCAGGAAATTCAGCCCAAGAGCAGACCGTCTGATGCAAAAAGAAATCTCCAAGAACCCCCAGATTTCATCACAGGATCTGTCTTGCAACAAGCCTTGCAACTGTCAGTGTCAACGTGCATGCTTTTACAATCAGGAAGACATTGAACAAATTTGACCTGTATGCGAGGCGCGCCAGGAAAAAAACCTTTGTCTGAAAAGAACATTAAAGCAAGTCTACAGTTTGCCAATGAGCATATAGGCAAAGACCAGGCCTTTTAAAATAATGCGGACAGCTTGCATTCATTGATTCGACTATGAATTCTGCATCATATCAAAGAGTGCTTGAAGATAATGTGAGGCCATCTGTCCAAAAGTCGACATTAAACCGAAAGTGGAGTTTTCAACAGGATAATGATCCTAAACGCACTAGTAAATCCACCAAGGAATAGCTCAAAAAGAAGAAATGGAGGGTTATGGAATGGCCGAGTCTTTCATGGGTAAGAGTCTGCTGTTTTACCGGTTCCTTGCGTTCTTGGCGTCCAGTTCCTACTTATCTAGTCATCATTGTTTTAACACTATCCTGCCTGTTAAAATTTTGATTATGGTTTTACGTTAGATTTTTTCCCCTAAACCCGGCTTTGGAATTCTGGAAAAGCATTTGCAACAATTAAAAGCTACTACCTCTTGGAGACCATGTTTAAATCTCTGGATTTCTCCTAGATAATTAACTATAATTTCTCATCTCTTTCCCTTTTGTTCCTCATAATACAGTTTCCGCATCCACCCATGCATTCATTCATATATTCCATCCATCTGTTCCATCTGTCCATCCCTGTATTGCATCCATCCATCCATCATCCATCCATATATTCCATCCATCCATCCATCTATTCCATCTGTCCATCCCTGTATTACATCCATCCCTCATCCATCCATCCATCCATATATTCCATCCATCTATTCCATGTCCATCCATCATCCGTCCATCCATCCATCTATTCCATCTGTCCATCCCTGTATTACATCCATCCATCCATATATTCCATCCATCTATTCCATCTGTCCATCCCTGTATTGCATCCATCCATCCATCCATCATCCGTCCATCCATCCATCTATTCCATCTGTCCATCCCTGTATTACATACATACATCCATCCTTCCATCCATCTACCCATCCATCGTTATATGCTCATCCATCCATATTTCCTACCCAAACATCCATCTTTTGTTCTGTCCGTCTATCTATTTCTTTGTATATATCTACATTTACATTTATTCATATATAAGCAAATACAAGGATATCTGTATATGTCCATCCACTCATTTATTTATCCATGCAAGCTTACATCCATCCATCCATCCATCCATCCATCTGCTCTACCCAACAATCCATCTATTGCACTTCCACTCTATCTATTTCTTCATCTGTATCCATCCATCTGTCCATCCGTCCATCCAATTATCCGTATATGTGCATCCATCCATTTGTCCTAATAAAAATGTTATTAACTCATTGCAGTTTAAAGAATTTGGGATTTAAAGGTTTTCCGAGATGTCGCAGTGGAGCAGTTAAAGTACCAAGGAGGTGAAACAGCCCAGACACAATGCCTAAAAACGAATTCATGAACACTGGTCTCTAAAAGAAGCCTCGCATTGTGGCTGTACATGTTTTGTAGATGACTTCCCAAATCGAGAATGTTAATATGCAGCCCAATGTGGATATGAAAGGTCATCAGCTCAATAATTATGCCATTTTAAACATCCTGACAGACACATATTCCTCCTTCCTGCCTGCCCTCATACCACAGAGAGCCATTCCAGACAGTTTTGTGATTTATCTTACTCTCTATTATCATTCTGTTCACAACACGCCACTCTGACACAAACAAGACAACAGCTTGGTCCTCGCCCAGAGCTATGGGATGGGAGCACTCCTGCCTCTGTGACTTTGCAAAATGTTGATTACAGTAGTTTTGCGTACTACATTAATGCCATCACACTTATGTAAAAGCATTCGTAATTGTTCAAGACTTGAAAGGATATCAGAGTCAGAAGCTAAAGCTCTAGGGTAAAATAGTGATGAAGATATTGACTGAAGTAGGAGAATGTACACAACATATTACTATAATGTCTACAAATAAGCAATATAGTAATACTTAACTAATGTTTACATAATGATGAATTACTGCATGCACTAATCCTTATTGCATCAGGATATAATACAGCTTTAGAGTCATATATAAATCGTATTAATAGTACTAATCAATGTCATGACTTGCCGTATTAATAAAAATCTTTTGTTTACATGAATGGATCTTCCTCCTAGAATGTCATCATCATCCCCCATTTGTATAACATCACACTGATAAATTGGTTTGGTTTAGATCATGTGATCTCAAAGCAACCTGTTATTGGTGCTGACTTCACATTGCACTTTGTCCCAAGTTATTTAAATAGCCTAAGGTTTTGGTTAAACTACATTGTGTACAAAAAGACAACGCTGTTTAGAAATACTGCTGAAGTTTTGATATTATTTAACCGTATGCATTAACAAGATGTTAATGACCATTCATAATATTAATAGTTATTATTCCTATATGACTCATTTGATTGTTAATGTGTACATTTTTATTATTAATTCATCCTCACGAAAGCATTCGTTAATCAAGTGTCAATCTGTGCGTATTCGCGGATGTTATGGTAAAAGGTTCCCGCGATTTGATCAAAACGAGCTTGTCAGGGAAATCACCTTCATCTGTTATTTTATTTTCCTCAGGAGCTTCATTTATCGAGTCTGATCTTGTTGTAGCATGAAATATTATTTTAATTGATGTAATAATAGAAACACATAATTTGTTTCTTGAGACTGAGAGGGAGTTGAACAGATGGCCCGAATACATCAAATTGGGCAACTTTATTATGAAGAAATGAATAAAACAGGATCCATTATGTAATTCAGTTTGCATATCTCCTGGATATACTCCTGGGAGGCCTGATTGCTGTCTGGCTGGTGGTTGATTTTCAGCATTGTGGGCTAATCTGATATTTGGCAATGGTGGAAGCACATTAGAGTGAGTTAAGAGGGGATGTCTCACACATTTTAGAGGACTTTTGGTAATTATGTAAACCTTTTCTCCCCACTGACTCTTCTTGAAATCCTGTTTCAGCAAGAAATAAAAAAAGGGCCACAATACACAAGGTGACACAAAACACCCATGTTTATGCACTAATCAGAAGTTCAGAAGTTCTCTATAACGTCGATATTTAGAGTCGTACATCCGGCTGGCGTTTGTGCTGCATACTCACGTGTCTACGCAGGTTTCTTGACAACCGGTGTGTTGGTAGTAACAGGCTACTATTTGTATGTGTGTCTTTGTTTATTATTGATTAGACTGTTATATAATACAATGGATTACATTTGTCTAAGCTCGCTGTGTGTAAAGAAGGTTTTCATTGCATGCTGAAAGCAGGAAGAAGAGTGCGGTCATATCCTACAGTCAGACGGGGCAAACCCAGTTTGTAATCAAAGGGCTAAACTCACAGATCTTGGGTCAGGTGACTGTCAGTCATCGATCAAACTAAATCACACTAATACTTTTCTTTATTCTCTTAGTCTTGGGTTGCTTGTATTACTGTATTACTGTTGCTTGATTTGTGATTAATCCATTGGAGACCATTGGAAACCTTGTATTTAAATAATAATAATAATAATAATAACAACGTTATTATTAGTATTTGCGTTAGTATTGTTATATAATAATATATACTAGTATATAACAATTTGCTCAAGTATGACTTTTCATAGTTCAGCTTAGTACCTCTTTTCGCCAAATTGCACAAACATAAAAAAGAAAAAAGCTCACATGCACAGAGCTATTAAAGCAGAATTGCTCAAATATGAACTTACATAATCCATCTTAGCAAAACGAGAGAAAACTTGGCTGCCCCAACGCCTACAGCTTTTGCATTTTACATCCAAACTACTGACAGAGCTGTATTTAGTTTCAGCAGCTGCTCTAATAATCACCACTAGTGTAGAAAATCAATATAAATTTGACATCAAGTAAAATAAATACACTCAAAATGGCACTTGCAAATATAATAAATGCACAGTTTAAACCAATCACAAGTGAAAGTACCGTCTTAGTATCGCCACAATGAGAGTGGGAAATTAAAAAAAAAGGAGATTTTAACAGGATTCTCCTGACAAATGGGTTTTTTCTGTGTTTTGGGCAAATACATTATTGTGGTCAGTGTCACTGCTTTGAAATTTATAGCTGTTTCAACATTTATCTCTGTGCCACGTTCTATTAGAGCAGGCTAAATAACAATAGTGAAAAGTCCTGGAATTCAGCAGAGATTCTGCATTTTTACCCACAATGCTTTGCACACAATGTACTATATGTGACATTGAAACTGGTGGAAAAGCCCTGCTTACGGGCAGAGAAGCAATGCTGTTCAATTCTTCCAGTCTCCATTAATTACACAGGTAGGTGTTGACCTACCATGGTATTTTACTGCCTGTCGCACCTCCACCGTTGCACATAGGGTTACCCCGCTCGTCCTTCAGCCTTACCAGCATGCATAATGCAACCAAAGCCATACAGGCATACAGGGACTAAGGCTGTAGTGAGCCCTACTGGCACTGTTAATGCATGCTAAGTGCCACTGGTTCCACATTAGCTGAAAATGTGTAATGAAGGTGAATATCTCAGATGATTTGAATCAGTTGTGCTCAGTTGCTTGGTGTTGTAAGAATGGGCACACTATGAGATTGCTTCCGCCTCTGTGCCTGTCAGGATCACTGAAGGAGGTGTGGCTTCTGTGCCTGTCAGGATCACTGAAGGCGGTGTGGCCTCTGTGCCTGTCAGGATCACTGAAGGAGGTGTGGCTTCTGTGCCTGTCAGGATCACTGAAGGAGGTGTGGCCTCTGTGCCTGTCAGGATCACTAAAGGAGGAAAGGAGGTGTGGCCTCTATGCCTGTCAGGATCACTGAAGGAGGTGTGGCCTCTGTGCCTGTCAGTCCCAAAAAAGGAGGTGTGGTCTCTGTGTCTGTCAGTCCCAAAAAAGGAGGTGTGGCCTCCATGTCTGTCAGTCCCAAAAAAGGAGGTGTGACCTCTGTGTCTGTCAGTCCCAAAAAAGGAGGTGTGGCCTCTGTGTCTGTCAGTCCCAAAAAAGGAGGTGTGACCTCTGTGTCTGTCAGTCCCAAAAAAGGAGGTGTGGTCTCTGTGTCTGTCAGTCCCAAAAAAGGAGGTGTGGCCTCCATGTCTGTCAGTCCCAAAAAAGGAGGTGTGGCCTCTGTGTCTGTCAGTCCCAAAAAAGGAGGTGTGGCTTTTATACCACTCCTTCCCTTGATGTTGTTTCTCTGGCTGTGGATTAATTGACAATAACAATGGACTTGTGTGACACACTTCTTGGCACTGGCATACACAAAAAGTGGCCTATTTAAATTTGACCTCAGTAGCAGTGATATTGTTGGCTAAATCCATTCATTTTACTAATCCACGCATATTCTCACAATAAGCAGCCTATGTAGTACAGACATTATGGAGACATTTTACACAGCTTATTTTTAGACATTATTATATATTAGCTGCTGATTATATTTTTTGTGGTTGTTGTTCTTGGAGAACATTATCAACACGACGCAGCTCTACCATGAGGGACTGAATGACCGTTACATAAAGATCCCTGATGGTGTGGTGGCCATCTGTCAGGCTGGCTCAATAGCTGATTTGTTCTGCATGTGAGACACAGGTGCTTTGAACAGCCTGCATGAATTGCAGTGTTTGGATCGATCTCCAATTTATGGGCTTGAACATGAGCAGTGATTTTAATTAGGTTATGCTCGTTTTGGTGGACAAAAGGTCACATTAAAGACCAGCACTGGATAAGCTTGGAGCTAGTGTTCTTCTTGTAGTTTTCTTTACGGTGTGTGACAAAATGGATGATCCTGACAGACTGGAGTAAATGAAACGTTTGAATAATGGAGCAAATACAGTCCCCTCTGAAAGTATTGGAACGGCAAGGCCAATTCAATTGTTTTTGCTTTAGACTGAAGTCATTTTGGATTTGAGATCAAAAGATGAATATGAGGAAAGAGTTTATAATTTCAGCTTTTATTCCCATGTAAATGTGTTAAATGACATTGAACATAGCACATTTTGTATGAGACCAAAATGCTGTGGCTCAGGTGGTAGAGCAGGTTGTCCACTAATCACTAATCCACTGAACCTAAAGGTGCTCCCGATGGCAGACTAGTGCCTTGCATGGCAACTCTGCTGCCACTGGTGTGTGTGTGGCTGAATGAGAAACAGTGTAAAGTGTTTTGTAGAACTGCTAAGGTTAAAAGGTGCTATATGAGTGCAGACCATTCAATTTTTAGCTGAGCAAAAAATATTGGAACATGTGACTGGCAGGTGTTTCTTGTTAACCAGGTGTGTCCTGTTAGATTGATTGTTTAAACAATAAATAGCTCTGAACATCTACTCTTGGTTTTAACCTTCAGTTTCACCCGTGAATACTGCATTTGTTGTTTAAATGGATAATCCAACATGAAGATCAGAGAGCTGTCTATGGGAGAAAAGCAAGTCGTTTTGGTGTTGAACAAACACTGGGTGTAGCCAATACAACAATTTGGAATGTCCTTAAAAATCAAGAAACCACTGTGCACTGAGCAACAGACACCAAATGGGTCGACCGAGGAAACAACAATAGCTGATGACAGATACTTTGTGAGAGCTGTGAAGAAAAACCCAAAAACAACAGTCAGTGACATCACCAACAACCTCCACAGGGCAGGGGTGAAAGTATCACAATCCATTGCTCGAAGAAGACTTCGTGAGTTGAAATACAGAGGTGTACCACAAGATGCAAACCACCCTTCAGCAGTAAGAATTAGAAAGCCAGATTGGAATTCGCAAAGAAATACAGAGACGAGCCACAAAAGTTCTAGAACCAAGATGAACCTCTACCAAAGTGATGGAAAGGCCAAAGTGTGGAGAAAGAAAGGATCTGCTCATGATCCAAAACATACAAGCTGATCTGTGAAACATGGTGGAGGTAGTGTCATGGCTTGGGCTTGCATGGCTGCTTCTGGAACATTCTCACTAATCTTTACTGATCATGTAACTCATGATGGTAGCAGCAGAATGCATTCAGAAGTTTACAGGAACATTGTGTCTGCCAATTTATAGAGAAACGCATACAAATTAATTGTGAGGAACTTTGGCATGCAGCAAGACAATGATCCAAAACACACCGCCAACTCAACAGGGGGGAAAGTGGAAGGTTTTAGACTGACCATCACCAGACCTTAACCCAATTAAACATCATTTCACCTCCTGAAGAAGCGACTGAAGGGAGAACCCCCCCGAAACAAACAACAACTGAAAGAAGCTGTGGTAAAAGCCTGGAAAAGCATCACAGAAGAAGAAACCAACAGATTGATGATGTCAGTGAGCCTCAGGCTTGATGCAGTTATTGCAAGTACGGGATGTGCAACGAAATATTAAGTGCTATTTACTTCAAGACTTATCTGTTCCTGTACTTTTGCTCGCCTAAAAATTGGGTGCCGAAAAAAAAGGTTCTATGTTTTATGTTGTTTAACAAATCGCGATTTAAATACTAGGAAATAAAATCTGAAATCCTAAACTCTCGTCTCATATCCGTATTTTGATCTCAAACCAAGTCTTCGGAGTATAGCACAAACAAATAAAAACAACAACAACAACAACAAATAACACCCCCCCCCCCAAATTTGCCTTGCCGTTCCAATAGTTTCGGCGGGGGAATGTATGCTAAAATCGATAGTGCTAATGATAATGGAAATTAGCCTGGGGTAACAGCTATCTCTCCACAGAATTGAATGTGGATTGCGGTGTAGTATTTACACAGGTTCAAGTCTGAGATTAGATTGTGTTTCCTGCAATCGGCTCACAAATCAGATTTTCATCATCAAACGGCATATTTTTGCCAACCAGAAAGTGCTTTGGGTTGTTTGCTGCTGATACATGAAATGGGCCTCAATTATCATGGTTGTAAACACAAACAGTTGTCCTAGCGTTCAGAAATCACCAAACTGTAGAGAAACTAAAGTTGTCAAAGCTGTAAAACTCTGACATATAAAATCAAGAATTTATCCTACAGCTGTCTGTTTCTCTCTGGTCTTATGTAAATCTTGAGCTCGAATGACTACGCACATCATATCAGTGTGAAATGAGACACTAGCGTTAGCATGGCAGTTCAGGAGAGATAAAAGCAACAGAGGACATGTTAACATAGTTACAGTCTATGAAAGTTGGTCCTGTTCAACTTTCCCATCCAGATAGACTTCTGCCTCACATGTACATACTCATATACACAGCATAATAGTCATATAATCATGTCATTTTGAGATATGTCATTCTGAGTAAACAGGCTAATCTGCAGCTTCTCGGAGGGAAGGTGATATCAGCAATTGGTGTTTTTGCTAGACATGTAGGAGAAGGAATTAATCATTTTCTTCACGGAGTTGAAATGTTGAAAAAAAAAAAAAAGAGAGAAAAGAAATAGCAGTTATACTTTTAGCTTTCCAATTTGCCGATATATAATGTTTTAGGACCTTATTACAGCCAGGCTTGTTTGGTTTCACCACCTCGCTACCGCCAGAGGGTTTTCTCTTTCTGATCTAATTCCAGTCCCAGGTGTCATTCAGCGATATGATTTCACTTATTTTACAAGAGTGGCTCAATGCAGAAACGTGTCCTCGGGTTTCAGCTCATGAAGGAGAAGCGATCCCCGTGAGCCGCTCAGTATCGAATCAAAACTGCGAGATGTAATGAAATAAGGGTTATTGTTTCATGATAGACAACCTGAAAATAAAGGTGTGAATAAAGTAAAGCCTTCAGAAATGAAGAATGGTGGGTTCTTCAGGTCATGTAGTGGCCAAAGCAAGCTTGAGCTGGCTGTTTATTAGAAAGATGCATCACATTAATGCACAGCCATGGCAAAGCTCTGGAGTATCCATCTGTTTACCAGTCCGGTCAGTAATACTGTATATGTATGTGTGTACTTCTTATGGGGTTAGGAAATACTATCACACATACTATCATACATACGCCCCATTCCAAATTGCACATTTCAGTGGCATTGACGAGGTACAGGCTTGCAGTGCACTGGTTCTTGAAGGTGTATTAGTGTTGGGGATGCATTGACACAAACTCGATGTTAGGGTGGATCGCATTCCAATAAATCTCAAAGTAAATCCAACAATCGCTGCATTCACGTGCCCCCGTCCGATCTTCGCTATATGATGAAAGTGGACTGCTGGCTTAATATAGTGCACTTCATATATTGAGTTCATCACAACCGAGCCTGAGTGTGTTCATGGAAACCTTCCAAAGTGCCTATAGTGTACATACATACACATTCTGTTCACCTAGACTCCATGTTATAGGTGTACAGTATATCGATCTGTCAGTCCGTCCGTCCAAAAAGCTAGTAATTAAGTAATAGAGCAATTTTTCAGAAGAAGTTTATAAAAAAAAAACGTAATGCAGGTGATTTCCATGGCTGCATGACAGTATACGTAAGAGAAGCGATGCAGCTTTCAAGGTGAAGGATGGTCGTGGCAAATATGGATTTGGTTTCAGCTCTTTAGCCGTTTTTATTTATAGAAACCAGGGGGTGTGATTCTCTTTCTTTCACACGATACGATACGATTCATGCCTAATTCAGTATGATCCAGTGATAGTTTTCTCAAAACTTTCCTAACACTGACTACGTTTACATGGAGAGCAGTAATCTAATTACTGACCTTATTCTGAATAAGACAATATTGTGATTAAGGTGTTTACATGAGTTGCTTCTAGAATACTGCTTTCATGTTCCCGTTTTACATGTTATAGAACATAGATCGAGTAACGGTACACGTCATTACGTCCCCACGCCACGCCGTCCGACGTTCCCGCCAGAGTTTCACGTATCGACATACAGTTGGTCTTCGTTATGGGACCGTATACAGTTTTGGGTGTTTGATTTTTAATTTTACGAAAGCTTCAAGTGCGGTTAATTATTTGTCGTGCTATACGTGCAAATAAACCACTGCTTGAAGCCATGGGCTGCGTCCCAAACCGCGTACTGACCTACTGTATAGTAGCTGAAATACTGTATTTCACCTTCTATATACTGTAGCAGGTTAGTACGCGGTTTGGGATGCAGCCGTGTTCTCTTGTTTGCCGTCAAACGGTCGAGCGCTGCCGTGTGTGTACGCGTCCTGTCTCAAAATGCGGTGAAAACTCCCACATGACGCTAATAGTGTGGTTAAGGTGTGTACATGTCTGTAACGCACGTCGATAACGTGACTCAAACAGGAATACTCCACACGTCTTAATTCCATTTGTGTTTACTTCGAGTATGACTTTAATCGGATTAAGGTCATCAATAATCGCTGTTTACACGCTAGTTTCTTAATCACAGTATCGTCTAAATCGGGTTAATATCGGATTATTGTCGTCCATGTAAACGTACTGACTAAGTACTTCGTTATCTCGTCCGTAAGAAGGTTCTTTAATTAACGAGAGTTTCTCAAAACGCTTTTGTACATAAACTCGTCCTCCGTCATTCTGATCACGCGTACAGTTCTACGTCACAAATGCAGAGGTCGCTAATTAATATACAAAAGTGCTCGCAGTTAGATAGAGTGAGCGTGATCCATTGCCCTAGCGTTATCTTTATTAGTAGAATCGTCCGTGCCACAACGTTGTTTTTATTAATCATATTAGCAGCATCAGAACAAATGAACCAAACTTCATTTAAAGCCGTGTTCATGTCAGCCAATTCACATGGAACCAACAAGTTAATTGAACAAGTATAAGAGCTGAATTTCTGTTGAAGTAACATCAATTCCATTCGTATGGAACAGATGTACACATTTGCATGAAGTAAATTCACTGAAATGTTTATTTTTTTTTTTTTCTTTTTAGCGTAGCTACTGTAGGCTGTACATCCTTTGGCCGTGGTTTTGTACGCTGAAAAATAAGTGAATTGAATTTACTTGCGTCACTTGGTTCTCTTGTGCACATTAGTTCCACGTGAATGAATAGATTCGGATTAATGCAGTTTGATCATGTATATTCAAAGCCCTGGAGTAAAACTGAACCCTTCACCTTCACTCAAGCTCAGGATCGAACCCAGATCAGATCCGTCGAGATGTAAGGGAACAATGCTAAGTCGAGTTAGTAGATTAGATATGTTATTTTTACATACTGTAGGATGTAGTGTAAGCAGTCGGTATGTTCTGAACAAACATACACTCTGATTGCTTACTCATGGATTTATTGTCCACTGTGTATCAGTCCTGTCTATCTTCATCTGTTTATGCTGTTTAAATCACAGATACGTCTTTTAAGTGAACCTCTAGACTGCGAATCGATTGTTTGACTATCGACTCGCGTGGCTTTTTGCCAGACTTGGGCTGGACGGAGTTAACGAAGAATGACTTACAACTCGTTTGTTACATGTCTGATAAGGAAGGCTTTCAGGAAACACTCACAAAACAGGCTCGTACTTAACGTACGTTTTTCTTTAAGTTATTTGTTATTCCTTCATCATCGGGGAACCCATGTCACTTCAGGTAAAATGATGCTTTGCATGTAGAGGTCCTTTTGTGCTTTTAGTTTATTTCTTGCCGAGCTTTTGTTTTTCTTTCGTTTCTTTTGGTTTGACTTGGTGGTGTTCTCTCTCTCACTCTCTCTCTCTCTCTCTCTCTCTGTTTCTCTGTCTAACACAGACACACATGCTCATGCATTTTCTTCGTTGTGTGTATTGATTATCAATGCAAATTCTGATTCTGATTTCTAATAGAACCAGATTTAGGCTTGTAAGCAGATGGAGCCCTATTGGAAACTTTTAGACGGATTTTTCAATTTCACTTCAAAAAAATGTTTTCACATTCCTTATATTCCATTCAATTATGTTTGCTTTATATCATTTCATGTGTGTGTGTGTGTGTGTGTGTGTAGGACCTTTGCGCTTGCTGTCATGCTACATGACAGGACAGCTGAACACACTCGAAGGAAAGTGTCTGCCCTCTTCCACATAAACAAGTTCGCAGACACCCACAATTAGCTAGTGTTGCTCTGATTGACAGGTGAGAGAGTAATGTGAGCCTTCTCACCCAGACAGCATGGCCAGTTTTGCTCTATTGGGCTCTTGATGGCTGGCTGGCTTTCACAATGTTGCAATTCGAACTCTCAATAGGCTGCAATTTCTGTTGCTCCACTCAGGAGCCCCATTTCTCAGACCTATTAGTTATTCCCTACAATCATTCTCAGCAATGTATACAAACAAGGTCGATTGTGTGTGTGTGTGTGTGTGTGTGTGTGTGTGACAAGTTGCAGATTATAATGCATCAAAATGATAGGTGCAGCAGTTGACGGACAGGAGAGTGGATAGGTATTTGTATGAGAATATACTGACTGTGTGAAGTGTACTGAACTATCGATCCCCCAGGCTCTCAGCAGGGTACGTGTGTGTGTGTGTGTGTGTGTGTGTGTGTGTGTAGCTAACCGACTGTACACTGCACATGCCTGAAGCTGGTCTCTGTTTCTCCGTGCTGCTCTTCAGTAGAGTAAGAGCGAAGCCTGGAGTGTACAGGATGTCGTCTCTGTTTACTGTTCACTACAGAGCGAGATGAATCGTTTAAGAAACAGCTCCTAACCCATCTGTTTACTTTCTAATTGAACAATTTAATCAGTTATATTAATGACCATTCTCCATAATTGATGTCAGTGTATTCCACAGCATGAATCTGATTTGTTAGATCTTGATTAAATCCAGGTTTATATTAATATGTTATTATTTCTATATAGTAGCAACTTTCCAGGGTGTCTCTCGCCTTTGGCCCCGAGTCCCCTGGGATAGGCTCCAGGCTCCCTGCGACCCTGTGTAGGCCAAGCGGTACAGAAAATGGATGGATGGATGGATTTTATGTGGACTTTCAAGCTGACGATGTACAGATGCTAATACTGACCCAAACAATGTCTTCTGAGGCATTTATTTAGAATTTTGTTTAAAATGTATGACATTTTAATTCAATTCAATTCAGTTTGATCTGTATAGCGCTTTTAACAGTGGACATTGTCTCAAAGCAGCTTTACAGAAATATATAAACACAGGATAGAGATTTTAAGTGTGTGAATTTATCCCTATTGAGCGAGCCGGTGGTGACGGTGGTGAGGAAATACTCCTTAAGATAAAATGAGGAATTAACCTTGAGCGGAACCAGACTCAGAAGGGAACTCGTCCTCATCTGGGTAACGACGGACCATGTGAAAGCAAAGGAAAGTTTATTATGGTTTTTATATGAAGTCTGTTTTGTTGAACTAGTCCACCGTTCACTAAAGGAGACTTGAGTGCAAAACTGCATGTGGGAATTGCAGTCCCAAGACCATCTCTGCAACCGTAGTCCCAGCAACCACAGCGAAAATGTCCATATAAAATTGAGGTCCAAAACCATTTGCATGGTACTTCAAGTGGTACCATCCCCAGAAATCTCCAGGCTGCACTGCTTGGGGTCGTCCTCAGTGGCAGAATGTAGCTTCCAGTTGATGAGAGCTCCGTCCACAGGTAGGACATCAGGATGGAACAGGCAGGTCCGGATAGCAGAAAGGGTGAGGATCACTGGCATCTCCTTAATATCATGTGTAGCTCAACAGCAGGAGAGAGGTCGAGCGAGGTAAAGAGAGTAAGAGATTATTAGGTATGCTTACTATCCGGCAATGGATAAGACTGTGTACTTTGCGTAAAAGAAAGTCTATTCATGGTAAGCTTGAGTAAACAACTATGTTTTCAGCTTGGACTTAAACACTGAGACTGTGTCTGAGTCCCGAACAATAATTGGAAGGCTGTTCCATAACTGTGGTGCTTTGTAAGAGAAATCTCTTCGCCCTGCTGTGGCCTTCACTATTCGATCGTTTTCTAATATCAGACGTCTTAGTTAATTCTTGCCCATTTTCCGAGCGTAACGAGTGAATATAGCGACTCTGACCACTCTTCTTTTCAAGACTAAAGAAAAACTTAGATGGGGCGTCCATTTGCGTTAAATTCTGAAAACGAAGCATTTTTGAGAGCTCCATCCAGAGGTAGGGAATCAGGATGGATCAGGCAGGTTCGGAGAGCAGAGAGGGTCAGGATCACTAGCATCTCCATAAAATCATGTGGAGCTCGACAACTCAGAAAGATGTTCCATCCAAATTCCATACCGCTTATCTTACACAGGGTCACTGGGGAGCCTGGAAACTATCCCAGGGAACTCGGGGCACGAGGCAGGGGACACCCTGGAGAGGGTGCCAACCCATTGCCAATTTTCACAAACTACGGACAATTTAGATATGCCAATGCCAAACGTGCTTTGGATTGGGGAGGAAACCCCCAAAGCACGAGGAGAACATGCATGCTCTGCACACACACACAGGGCAGAGGCGGGATTCAAACCCCAAACCCCGGATGTGTGAGGCAAACGAGCTAGACAGCAAGTGCCCCCTCAGAACATGTTCTGTACTCTGAAACTGAAAGTGTACTCTGTTTTGCTCATTTCTGGACAAAATGTCCTCATATGAATCGATAGTCTGTGTATAAATGCTTTTGCTGCAGAGGATATAGACACCTCACTATTCGTCCTAAATCTGGCTTTAAATTTCGCTGTGCCGAACAAGTGAGACGATGATTAGAACTTTCACTGGATGCATTTCAATCAGTGTGGCACAGAGTGAGCAAAGAGCAAAACACTCAGAATCTGCAGGCAGCCACTCACCTCCTCACTGGTGCACTTTACTGAAACCGTGCTGGGTGCATAAATCTTGTGTATGAAATTAAATAATGTAGTCTTAAACACCTAATCTGCTTTTTTTTTTTTTTTTTTTTTTAAGTTTAAAACTCTTGAAAATCTAATATTTTATATATATTTACAAAAATTCACAAAAACACTCTGCTCTCGTGGATATCAAACAATTGCAAACACAACACAGGTTTATCCAAAGACAAATCTTTGTTAAATATAGGTGTGCAACAATTATTGGCACCACTATGAATTCATATGAGAAAAATATATATAAAGTATGTTCCCACTGATATTTTACATTTTATTAGCACACCTGGCTGACTAGGAACAGGAAATCAACGACTTCCTGTTTCACAGGGGGATAGATAAGTAACACATAGGCCAAATTCCCTTAGTTATTCAGAACAATGGGTGAGACCAAGGAATATAGCTGTGATGTGCGGCAAAAGGTTGTTGAGCTTCACAAAATGGGAGGAGGCTGTAAGAAAATAGCACAAGCATTGAAAATGCCCATTTCCACCATCAGGGCAATAATTAAGAAGCTCCAGTCAACTGGAAATGTTATGAATCAACCTGGAATTGGACGTGTGTCTATATCGTCTCAACGCACTGTGAAGAGGATGGTTCGAGTGGACAAAACATCTCCAAGGATCACAGCTGGAGAATTACAGACGTTAGTTGTGTCTTGGGGTCACCACAAGTTGTTTGGAAGGGTTTCAAGAAAAAAGCCTCTACTCTCATCCAAAAACAATCTCGAGCGTCTTCAGTCTGCCAGACACTACTGGAACTTCAAACGGGATCGGGGTCTATGGTCAGATGAAACCAAAATAGAGCTTTTTGGTAATAAACACCAGAGGTGGTTTTGGTGCACACAGAGAGGTAGCCATATGGAAAAGTACCTCATGCCCACGGTTAAATACGGTGGTGACTACTATGTAATCAGAAAGCTTACTTCTAGCTCCACGTGGTCCTAATACAAGTACTTCTGTCTTGTCAGAATTAAATAGAAGGAAGTTAATAAGCATCCAATGTCTAATGTCCTTTACACATTCCTCAACTTTAGTAAGTTGCTGTCTGTCGTCTGGCTTCGCTGAAACATACGGCATAACATCAGCTTAACAGTGGAAGCCAATTCCATGTTTACGAATAATTTGACCTAGAGGTAGCATATATAAAGTAAAAAGCAGTGGGCCTAAAACAGAACCCTGTGGAACACCAAATTTAACCTCGGTATGCGTAGAGAAGTCACCATTTATATCTACGAACTGATAATGATCGGTCAAATAAGACCTGAGCCAGGACAGGACCGTTCCCTTAATGCTAACATCGTTTTCTAACCTATCAAGGAGAATGGTATGATCTATTGTATCAAAAGCTGCACTAAGGTCAAGCAACACAAGCAAGGAGACACAACCCTAATCAGAAGCCAGTAGTAGGTCGTTTATCACTTTAACTAACGCTGTCTCTGTGCTATGATGAGGTCTAAACCCCGACTGATACATTTCATGAATGTTGTTCCTATGTAGATACGAGCGTAGCTGCTGTGCTACAACCTTTTCTAAGCTCTTGGAGACAAAGGGGCGATTTGATATAGGTGTATAGCTGGACAGCTGACAGGAGTCAAGGTCAGGTTTTTTAATCATGGGTTTAATAACTGCTAGGTTAAATGATTTAGGTACATAACCAGTGCTAAAGGAAGAATTGATTATTTTTTTTTACAAGGGGTTTGATTACTTATGGAATAATCTGTTTAAAGAAACACGTAGGTTAAGGATCTAGTATACAAGTTGATGAGTTTGCTGAAGAGATTAATGAAATTAGTTCAGTCTCTCTAAGGGGACCAAAACATTCTAATTGTTGATCTGATTTTGCTATATTATTATCTACAGGGCTAGTTATAAAACTGTCTGCTTTTAAATTTATAGTCTGAATTTCATATGTAATATTTTCAACTTCGCTAATGAAAAAATTAAAGTAATCATCGCTGCTATGTAACGACTGTGTGCCCGTTTCTGTGGTGGACTTATTCCTAGTTCATTTTGCTGTCGTGTTGAATAGAAATCTAGGATTGTTTTTGTTTTCTTCTATTAAGGTGGAGAGAGAGACTGATCTAGCAGCACTAAGAGATTTTCTATAGTTCAAGGAGGCGCTCCTTCCGCACTGTTTGTAATATTACCAATTTGTTTTGACGCCATTTACACTCTAATTGTCGAGTGGTCTGTTTTAAGGTACGCGTTTGATCGTTATACCAGGGTGCTAGCTTTTTCTCTCTAATTATTTTTCTTATAAGTGGAGCTACCTTATCTAGCGTAGCGGAGCGTTGACTCTAAGCATTCAGTCACCTGATTAAATTCTTTGGGATCAGACGGTGATCCAAATATAACTGATGTCTCTGGGAGGTTATTGATGAAACTCGATGCAGTAAAAATACATATATATATATATATATATATATATATATATATATATATATATATATATATATATATATATATAGTACATACACTCATCCTATTGTGATGGACTGGCGTCCTGGATGTATTAGAACTTCACACCCTATGTTTCCAGGATAGGGTCTCGATCTAACGCGACCTTGACCAGAATAACGTGATTACAATCTGATGGATGGATGGATGGATGGTCTGTAATGTGTCTCTGAAGTTTTGCACGTCCCAAAAATTGTTTATGCCCAATTCTGTCCCTCGTTTGAGTGTATAATCTCGCCAGAATTCCAGGACTCTTATTCACAATCTGCTCATACTGAACATCCTTTCACCACACTTAGTTCTGTTTGACTTTATAATATTCAGTTGTAAACGTGTAATGAAGTACAATCCCACTATCCGGTGTCACCCAGAAGAGGATGGGCTCACTTTAGAGTCTGGATTCTGTCAAGATTTCTTCCTCACGTCATCTCAGGGAGTTTTTCTTGTCTTCCTCATTAAATCTGCATTCGGATTTCTGTAAAGCTGCCTTGTGACAGTGTTTATTTGGGCTAAACAGTCTTGTTCTTGATAATCAAGTCACCTTGAAATGGCGTGTATTTCACTATTTTATACTGTATTCCAGTAGAGCATAGCATTAATGCTATAGTGCTCAGATTTTCTAAGCATGGTACTGAGAGCAAGTTCACGTTTGACATTTTAATGAACATGACTAAGAGAAATCATCAGATCCTACCTCACTACTCTTGTCTTTTAACACATTCTGTGCTCTGATCTCAGAAAATGGAGCAGCTCTGAGGTCTCGAGGTGACCGGGCATGCTTGACCTCACTGTGTAACATTCACATTCTGCATAATGTATGACGGCAGCATCACAGTGGGAGGAAGAGTGGAACATACTGCAGGTGTACAGCAGCCTTGAAAGACCTATAAAGTTTTTCGAGCATTTTCAAGAGCTTGGACAGTTTTAGAGACTGGACTTGTAGAGTGTCCAGACGTTCATGAAGAAACGCTGTATGACAGCAACATGAAAGATTAAACACTGTTCTTGTAAAATCTGGAGCGCCACTCCAGCTAAATTATTCAGTTCGTTCACTGACACTATATGTAAGCGTCTTCAATATAAAGTACCAGAACTCTCATTTTTGATTGTTAAGTGTTCTGTTATTTAGCCTGTACATGTCTTTATGAAACCATATTATATATACATCTCTAGCTAAATAATCAGCGTTTTAGTGTGTTTAAATGAAATGAAATTGTAAAAAAAAAAAAAAAAAAAAAATCTCAGGGGACGGGAGAATCAGTTGGTGCTTGGGATCGACTCCAGTAAGGCACAGGCTTTGACGTTTTGACCCTCATTTGTTCCCATACCTCGCCTGTGCTCTTTTATAAAAGGAGATAAGATGATTAGTCCTAATTCTGTCTGTCTCTTGGATATGTGTGTGTAGGTAGATAGAGATAGAGAAAGTACTGACGTTCAAAGGTAGGTATTTATTGTTTGTCTCTGGTACAGGTCCTAGGGAAGAGTTCATGTAATGTCAGCTGTTTTAATAACTATTCTACAAAAAATGAATTAATGTCTTTCTGTGCCAGACTAACATAACGATTAGCCATTAAACTCAGCCAATATGGCGCTAGAATGGCACAATAAGAAAGCATTTGCCCTCTCTTTGAGAGATTGCAGGTTCAAATCTAGACAGTCCCAGTGGAGTCCAAGAAAGCATAATGGGATCTGCTGTCTGGGTAGGAACAATGCCCTTACTCTGTCCCATCAATCATAACAACAGTAGCCAATCATGGGCGTCTGTGAGTTCATGTATACGGAAGAAGGCAGCTGTCACGCGATAATTAAGAAATAACTAGTGGCGGGGAATTGGCATGTTTTTCCTGTTCATTTCTAAAGTCAGTTGTGTTCACCTAGATTACTGTGACAGCATCAGGATTTAACCTCATGAAATCCTGGTCCTCTTGAAAAAAGGTTGTCTTCAGCTGAGGAAGCTACACACAGTGCCCCATACCAAGTAGCATGATTGATTCAATTTGTCACATTACTTCCTGTTTCTACTTTCATGATGGCTGGAAAAGTATTATTAGTGTTACTGATATATAAAACATAAAAATGATGGTATGTCATGCATTCAAAAAGCAATGTTATCTTTTAATGTAAGTGTATGACGTGAGTATAACTAAGAGTCTTAGTTGGTTGTTTCAGAAATATGCATTCCAACATTATACATGTCTCTGAGCTTGGCAGAGATAAAAGCAGCCATGCCAGTGAAGCAATCTGTAAATTAAATGGACCTGCCGTGCAGCATTGAAGCTATATCAGCATTTCGGAAATGACCCAGTGGTTAGTTAGGTAGACAGGTAGGTAGACAGGTAGACAGGTAGGTAGATAGGTATGTGGATGGGTGGATGGGTAGGTAGGTGGGTGGGTGGGTAGGTAGTTAGGTAGGTGGGTGGGTGGGTGGGTGGTTAGGTAAGTAGGTAGGTGGGTGGGTAGTTAGGTAGGTAGGTGGGTGGGTGGGTGGGTGGGTGGGTAGGTAGGTAGGTAGGTAAGTAGGTGGGTGGGTAGGTAGGTAGGTGGGTGGGTGGGTAGGTAGGTAGGTAGGTAAGTAGGTGGGTGGGTAGGTAGGTAGGTGGGTGGGTGGGTGGGTAGGTAGGTAGGTAGGTAAGTAGGTGGGTGGGTAGGTAGGTAGGTGGGTAGGTGGCTAGGTAGGTGGGTGGGTGGGTAGTTAGGTAGGTAGGTGGGTGGGTGGGTGGGTGGGTGTTTAGGTAAGTAGGTAGGTTTAGTTAGGTAGGTAGGTGGGTAGGTGGGTGGGTAGTTAGGTAGGTAGGTGGGTGGGTGGGTGGGTGGGTAGGTAGGTAGGTGGGTAGGTAGGTAGGTGGGTAGGTAGGTAGGTACTATACAATATAATGCTGAACTGCAATATAAAACATAGTGTGAAGTCCACTGTATAACAAAATAGCATTCTAGAAACTCTGAAGTTCACTATACAATATAATCACGCTCTAGAACCTGGAAAATACACTATGAAACCCAGTAGTATTCTGGAGCACCATTACACTGTATAGTGAACTTCAGAGTTTCTAGAATATAATGGTGTTCTAGAACTTGGGAAATACACTATAAAATCTAATACCATTCTAGAACCTGTGATATGCACCGTTCATAATATTGGCATTCTAGCACCGATGAAGTACACTATACCAGTGGTTTTCAAAGTGGGGGCCGCCAGGGGGCCTCAACAATATGGTGTGCCCATCCCTCCCACTAGTATGTTTTTTCTTTCTCACTCTCAGACAACCACATACACAACCAATGTAATGTAATGTAAGGATTAAAAGGGAGATATATTCAGAAGTCTGTATTTTTTGTGTGTTTTAAAGACATCTTGCAAAAGGGGGGCCTCGGTCAAATGTTAATGCCATTTGGGGGGCCTTGCCCTGGAAAAGTTTGGGAACCCCTGCCCTATACAACATAATAACATCTGTAATCTGTAAAGAACAGTACACATCACAATGACATTTAGAACCTTTGAAGTACATACTGCATAAGTATGTTCCAGATCCTGTGAAGTGCATTATACAACATGAACATTCCTGAGCCTGTGAAGTAGACTTAGACAACATACTGTCATTCTAGTACATGTGGGGTACTCTATACACCATGATGGTTCTCTAAAACCTGTAAAATGCACTTCATAATATAATGGCATTCTAGAACCTGTGAACTGCACAACACAACCTAATGGTGTTTTAGAAACAAGGAAGTGCACCATACAGGTTTTAAACAAAGGTTTCATCCAGTAGAGTTGTCGATTGACTGCCAGAAGTTATAAATGACAGTATGAAGTGTGTTATGAGTTATGATACATTGCATTGCTTTTGACACAGTGCACAGAGAACCACACAGGGCTTTTAGCCTCAGATCTCTGTTTTACTGTGAGAAAAAATTCCTTTATATTAATTTTCCTCTCTGTTTCCTCTCTCTCAGGCTGACTCTGTCTTCCCCAAAGCGCCTCTGCTGGTTAAAAGGCAATCGAACAATCTAATCACAATCGGATGTGATCCATAAAGTGGATCCATTAAGTAAAAACTATGGATTCTGCCATTTGTTTGCTCTTTAGAAAGTAATCACAAGCTGGTGTTTGGCATAAACACAAATCTGATTAAGAATCATGAAATTGGAAAGCCAGTAATCATTTGGGTGTTATCCACTATTATAATAGTGTGTATTCCATGCCAAACTCCCTCTTCCTTTTACCTGTCCAGTCTTACACTGCAAAAAGATCATGTAAAACCTACTGTAAGATTACAGTAAATCAAATATTTGATACTTAAAGCTATGTTTAGACATTTTTTACTCATTTCAAGTTTGAAACAGTCTCGTTTTATTGGCCAATGTACGGTATTCCTAGAAAGAAGCAAAATGATCTGCCAATAGAATACGAAAGATTAAAACTTAAAATGAGTTAAAGCATCTAAAAACAGGCTGAACAACCTTATGTTTGATTTATACTAATCTCATCATAGGAAATATGATTAAAATTGCCCATGTTCAGGGTATTTTCACTTGCTCAGATACCCATCTTTTGCAGTGTTTTCATTTATTTGTTTTCCTTCTTTCTCTACCTCCCCTTTTAATTCTTGTGCCCCTCTCTCTTTCTCCATCTTTCTTTCCTTGTGTTCTCTTGGCTGTCCTGCTGGTGCACTGCTGTCAAGTCTCCTGCTGCTTTACCTGACATGGAACTCCATGTTCCCTCATTTCCGGCACCCTGACTCGACCTTTCTTTCTCCCTGCAGGTGGCTATTCATGTATGCCAGAACTTACGAGCGAGCACATTTCCGGTGTGCAGCAGCTCTACTCCCTCACTACTCAGTGGCAGCTGAATGAGTTTTGCCTCCAGCGACTACAGGGCAGCTTCAAATTTATACTAAAACTTTATTAAAAATATACTGTGACTCAGTTACCAGTTTATAAGGGTGGAAACATCACTGGAAGATTTTTCTAGTGATTATATATATATATATATATATATATAAACAATATGTTTCAACATGTGTGGTTTGTTAACTGGCCAAATCCATTAAATTGTGTCCTTGTCATGGTCCCATCATAGAGTGTGGCTGTGTTTGAGGGTTTTTTCCCCCCCTATCTTTTCTTATTACTTTTTGGCAGTAAATCGAATGAAATCCAGCCACATTGCTTTCACTCATTCGAATTCACACACATCTCTTATGAGATCAGATTGCCTGAGAGAGAGAGCAATATGTGTTAATTACGGGTTAGTTACAGATGTTGTTAGCAATGTAAAATGAAATGATTAAATATCACTATGTGGTGACACTGAAGGTATGTGTGTGTCCACTTAATGTTGTAGCAAGTATAAAGAAAACAAAACTACTCAAAACATTTTTACCAAAGAGCAGCAACCTAACTGTTTCTAGAGTGACTGTAACCTCTCAGAAAATGAAAAGCCGCACTGATTATATGTGGAAAAGGTCAATGAGGTACAGGTGAGACTGATCAGCATTCTAGGTTGCCAGTGTGACTTTTTTTTTGTACAAACTTTGTTATTTATTTTTATTGGATGACTTCTGTATTATCGAGTCATTACAAAAACATTTTAGATTTCCAATCCATTTTAGATAAGTGTTCTAGCACAAAATCAAATGTTACAGAAAAAATGTTTGTATGTCAGTAAAGAAAGCAGAGTATTAAGTGGTAAGAGACACTTTTCAGACAAAAAAAAAACACAATGAAGGCTGCTGGGTTTTGCTGCAAAAATAAGAAGCGAGTGCGACAGTCAAAGTCTCCAGAAGAACCGTGGCTGGTTCTGCAAGATGCTCAATAAAACCTACAGCTCATTTCCTTATAAAACTGCACTAATTCTAGTGGAGACTACTATTTTTTTTTTTTTACGCAAAGGGTCATCACACCAAATATTGTCTTTGTTTCATGTATTACTATTTACTGCTATTTATAGGTTTTTTTAATGGAGGAACTTTTAATTGTATTCTTTTTGAAGGCATCTTTGCTCTATAGCATTTCTTTGCATGTGCCTAAAACTTTTGCACAGTACTGTATGTACTTATGATTTTTAATATTTAGCTTGTAGCTCTTGTAACTGGTCCAGTCCAGTTGAGGTTAACTCCAACTAGGATTACACTGGGGCAGACTTCACATTAAAATAACAGCTTTATTTTCACTCCGTTGGTGGTAGGAACTTGCTGGTTTGTTTTTGTTTTTAAATTTGTTCATAAATTGTCTTTCTATATGGCTAAACACTTATTGTTTCTCCCTGTCAGCTTTGTCCTCAGAATATGCCCAGGCATCACCATGAATCTGACACTGAGCTCCAAGCCTGGATTCTTCCTCACCAACAGCTCTCCTGGAATGAGAGCTAATGCCGACATTGCTGTCATTCCTCAAGAGTTCTGGCCAGAGGGTGACAGTCATCAAGCCAATGTTTCCCACCTCACACGGGGCAACAACTTGACCAGCTCCCCAAATGCCACACTTACACCCATTGTGGTGTATGATCCCTTAGGTGGACACTCCGTCTGGCAAGTCATCATTATTGTACTACTAACAGGGTCATTGTCCCTGGTAACAATCATTGGAAATATCTTGGTGGTTGTGTCGTTTAAAGTTAACAAACAGTTGAAGACAGTGAATAACTATTATCTGCTCAGCCTGGCCTTTGCTGACCTCATTATTGGCATATTGTCAATGAATCTTTACACTACATACATTATCATGGGCAGGTGGGCACTTGGAAACTGGGCATGTGACTTATGGCTGGCTATCGATTATGTGGCTAGCAATGCGTCTGTCATGAACTTGCTGGTAATTAGCTTTGACAGATACTTCTCGGTCACAAGGCCACTTACATACATGGCCAAACGGACCACTAAAAGAGCAATGACAATGATTGGCCTTGCTTGGTTTATTTCCTTTGTGCTCTGGGCCCCTGCCATTTTGTTTTGGCAGTACTTTGTGGGGAAACGAACAGTACCTCCAGGAGAGTGCTACATCCAGTTTCTCTCAGAGCCGATTATCACATTCTGCACTGCAATTGCAGCCTTTTACCTGCCTGTGACCATTATGACAGTCCTATACTGGCGGATCTATAAAGAGACAGAGAACCGATCAAAGGACCTGGCAGGACTGAAGGGCTCAGGGAACCAGGCCAAGCAAATCAGCGAAGAGGAATCTGCTGCGATGATGCCCTCAACAGACAGCTCTTACAGTTGTGTCAACTACACCCTGAACCAGCCTGTTCAAATGGACTCTGAGAAAAAGGTAGGAAATAGTTGCCGCTTCTGGCTGCTGGGTCGCAGTGGTCAAAAGGGTTGCAGCACCGATGCAGCGCAAGAACACAGCAGTAGTGATATCTGGAATAACAATGATGGCGGAGCATCAATGGACCAATCAGATGAAGAGGAACAGAACGAAGAAGGTGTCAGTGCAAGTGCCATTTACTCCATTGTGGTGGACATGGCTGAAGTGACGACAGATGACAACTCTGGGATATCTAAGCAAGGACAACTAAAGCCTGAAAACATTGCTGCAGACAAACCATCTAGAAAAGTCTTTTCCAAAACCCCCACCCAGTCCTTGCCCACTATGGATAACTCTAAGCCTTGTGGGAGCTCGTCTGCCTCAAAATCACCTTCAGTACCTCTGTCCTTAAAGGATGAATCTATGGCAAAGGATTTGGTCTCAAAGACCAAGACACAAGCCAACAAACGCAAGAAGGTATCACTTGTCAAAGAGAAAAAAGCAGCACAGACATTAAGTGCCATCCTCCTTGCCTTCATCATCACCTGGACTCCATATAACATCATGGTCCTTGTAAATACATTTTGTGATAACTGTATCCCTGTGGGACTTTGGGCTCTGGGATACTGGCTGTGCTATGTGAATAGTACAGTGAACCCTATGTGCTATGCACTGTGTAACAAAAACTTCCGCATCACCTTCAAAATGATCCTGCTGTGCCAGTGGGACAGACAGAAACAAAATAAGCCTCACCTTCAACAGAAGCCAGCAGTAGTGGCCTACAGGAAGAATTAACTAATGTAGAGATAGAAATGAGACGTCAGATTTAAGAGCGTAGACTGTTATGAACTCCTGGGTCAACCATCCATCGGTGCCAGTGTTTAGATTTGCAACACTAAAGCTTACAGACCATTTGCAAGAGTACACTCTTAGAAAATAGTTCCTCAATGTCTCCTTGGAGACGTAGGGTTCTTTATTTCCTAATGTGGCTGTACTCGAAACCACCTTTAGGAAGGATTACCCCCCCCCACCCCCCACCCCCCCCCCAAATTGTGCAGTTCAACATAGAACCTTTAAGGGTTCCCCAAGGGACAAACTATTGAACCTTTAAGGGTACTAGATTTGACTTTTTTTCCCTGTGTGTATTGCCTTCAGTGTTTGTCAAAAGGGCTGTTGAGTTTGTAGTTGTAGAAGTACGCTGTTAGAAAAGAGGTTTCCACGAGGGTCCCTTGATAGTTATAGTTTTCGAATTATAAAGCGGTTCTACAGGACCCAGTGCTGAAGGGTTCACCTTAGAGGGACAAATCAGATAACCATTTTGGGATACTAGATCAAACTTTTTTTTTCTTAGAATGAATGTGATTGATTAGTGCCTCTATTCTATCCAAGTGTTTAAGGTCCTGTGGGGAAAGGTTACACAGCCTCCTGTTGTACCAGCCGAGCGAGAGCTGGGTCAACACGGCGTTTATTTTATTTTTTTTATCTTCGGTGTAAACTGTAAACATTTTCTTCACTGTACGCTGATATATTTGGCCATTGTCTGTAGTTATCATCACTGATGCATACTCTTAGAAAGAAAAAAAAAAAAAGAAGTTCTTTGGATAGTTTGGGTTATTCGCTTCTGAAAGGGTTCCACTTGATGGGGTAATTTAAGGGATCTTTAATGGTTCCTCAGATGGGCAAACCAAATAACTGCCAAGGGTCCTAGTTTTTTTTTTCCCTCAGTGTGTAGGTAGTAGTTAGAATGTATTGGTCTCTGTTGTGTTTGATCAAAAATGCAGTGTTTTCCACACAGAAACTGTTGTATGAAGCTGCTTATATATGAATCGTACGAGGTGGTATTTATCACATTTTAGGCAAGTAAGTGCTTCTGTTGATGTCCTCATTATGCAGCCCGCTGTTCATTCTGTACAAATCATTTTCTATTTTTCAAACATTTATTCAGATAAGGACTCTTTTAAGGTGTATACTGGGGAGCATGTTTTGCAATAAAGACAAAATTAAGTGTTTTCTTGCTAGGAAAAAAAAAAAATTTGATTTAAAATTTTATATAACTGTTATTATTTTTATTATATTGGCATAAAACGTACTGGGGCTGTATTCCCAAAGAATTTTAAGATTGAAAGTAGCTCCACATTGGCTGATTTAAGAGAAAAATGAAATATTTATCGTTAATTCTGATATTAAGCCTCTTCGTTTAATTCACAAAGCATTTTAGATCTAAATGCAAGTCCTAGGAGTAGACCAGAGGTCAGATATGACTGAATCACGGACCAATCTAACGTCGCTGACGACGTTTAACTGCACAAAGTTCATGTGTTTGATGTATCTCATGTCAAACAGGCTTTTAAAAGGTATCATGTGAATTGTGGGAGTATTTCAATGATGGTGGAGTTGTAAGGACCGCCAGCTCGCCTGTTAAGTACTGCACTGCTGCCGGAGATCACAGTTTCCACAATTCTCTGCTACTTGCTCCGGTGAAAATCGCAGTTACACAGCAAAGATGAACTGCAGATGTTATCCGCAAGTCGTGTTTTTACATCAAACAATAAATGCTACTGCTACTAACAGTTCAGTTGTTGCTACCGATGATGTCATTGTTCATAACTGAATATCAACAGTGATGCTCAGTGACTGGCTGATGTAGAGGTCTTCATTGTAAACTAAAAAGCAAACTCATGTCATATTACAATGTGATGGATAGAATAAGTGTTGTCGATTTCATAGCACATGGAAACAAAAATCTGAACGCTCATATTTGGTTCAGATGTTTGCAAACTACAGAACCATGAGTACAGGACTACTGGATGGATGGGTGGATGGATGGATACACTACTGCACTTCTACGTACTGTATGGAGTGTGTTCATTGACGCTCGAATTAATTATACATAAACATCCTTCAGAAAATGTATGTGAGCATTTATGTACGCAAACAAATAGCAAGAGCTATTATTATTATTATTATTATTATTATTATTATTATTATTCATTTTTATATTTAATTTGAGTGCCACGGTGGATTAGCGGTCAGCACGTTTGCCGTGCACCTCCGGGGCTGGGGATTCAAATCCCGCCTCCGCCCTGTATACGTGGAGTTTGCATGTTCTCCCTAGAATAACGGGGGTTTCCTCCGGGTACTCCGGTTTCCTCCTCCAGTCCACAGACATGCACTGCAGTCTGACTGTCATTTCCAAATTGTCCATAGAGTGTGAACCTGTGTGCAATTGTGCTCTGCGATGGGTTGGCACCCTGTACAGGATGTCCCTCGCTCTGTGCCCCGAGTTCCCTGGGATAGGCCCCAGACTCCTGCGCGACCCTGTGTACGGATGGATGGATGGATGGATTTTATATTTAATTTGCTTAAGAATGTATTGCACAGACTCCTACTGCATCAGCCAATCACTGTTGATATTCCTACATGAGCCATGCTGTCATCTGTTTCTCTTAATTTAGTAATTTCTTACAAAAAGTCTCGTCCAGGGTGTATTCCTCAGTCTCTCCCAGAGTTCCCAGTATTAGCTCAGGATGCACCTCCACCCTGAGAAGGATAAAGCAGTTAGTTGTTAGAAGGTGAATGATTAAAGGAAGTTCCACTCAGCCGTTTTGTGAATAGATTTGAAAGGGAATGTCTTATGTAGGATTTTTGTGCTATTTAGAAGGACACTTTAAGATTAAGATTTAAGATTATTTGTGACCATGACCCCCATATACAAATATGACGATCAATGCTGCCCTCTAGTGGTTGTTAGTGGAGAAAAGCATTCAAGGGTTAGTCTAAAAATTTACTTACATTATCAGTATCGCTATAATTTCTCTGTTTTGCATTTATAATGCTGTTTTTATCTAAAAGACATGTTCTGACATGAATAATAAAGTAATAGGCACAGTAGGTTCTTTTCTATATACAATTATTATTATTATTATTATTATTATTATTATTATTATTATTATATTTTAAATAACATTTCATTTGACAATTTAGAGCCTTGGATGAAATTTCTAAAATAAAGCCATCATCCTTAATAATAATAATAATAATAATAATAATAATAATAATAATAATAATAATAATAATAATTAACTAGGCTTTCCATCTTTGTTTTTTTTTTTCCTTTGTCTTATTTTGTGTTACTGTAATATAAAAGAAACTTGACTACAAATGTATCTATAATGACATGTCTTGTTGTATGATATTTTTGGATGATATTTATGTACAGTTCTGTACATTACAAGACACAATTACTGAAGAAAAAGCTATTTTTTATTGTATTTAAAATGTTTTAATGTGGATAAAAACTCAATGTTTCTGTAAGACGATTCATAAAGTACACACTAGAATTTTCTAATTCGATACTCTTTGTTATAAGACATTCATTTGATCAGTGCCATGTTTTTTGTTTTTTTTTCTCTCTCTCTCTCTCTTTAGAGTTTATTTAATGACTGCCGTATGTATGTGTGCGAATTATGTTGCTTGTTTAGATTTATTTTGGGGCAGTGGGTAAAGTTCTGAATACATTACGGTCAAAATGACTCTTTTTCTCAGATGTTTATCCAGAACGAGGAATGTTCCAGAACAGGGCCTCGTACAGTGTTCGGTCAATTAGTCCAGAACTGTATTCCAGTTTTATTCAAATCTATACAATTCTTTAAGATTCGAAATCTAGGGTTATTTACCTCTTATACATTTGAGTGCAAATGTTTGCATCCCCTGAAGACGACATAAAGAATACAAAGAGTTTTTATTTATAGCAACAATACATTTAGTGTGTTCTGTTTCACAGGCGCTCCTTCATTATCACAAGTAAGCAGAAATACTGTAGGTTAATGTATTAAAAGTAAAAAAAAATAAAACTTCAAAATGCTACAAAGATTTGCCTCCCCCTTTTTGAATGTGTCATAAATATGATGTAGTAGCTTGCATGTCAGGATAATGAGGCCTGTTACGATGATGACATTTTACTCAGAAGATTAATTCTCTTACACATTATTAATAATGTGATGAATGATTTCATGTTTTTAATGTTGACTTGTTGACATGTAATGAATTTATATATATATATATATATATATATATATATATATATATATATATATATATATACACACACACACACACACACACACACACAGTTGTGTCCAAAAGTTTGTAGGTGTAAATTGTTATTATTTTGTCTTCTGGGAAACATGTAAATATCTTATTAAGCGTCTGAAGGGTGGTACTAAATGAAAATAAAAAAAGATCTTCAAACAAAATAATAACAATTTACACTGAGCATCCTGCTCAAAAGTTTACACCCCCCTGGCTCTTCATGTATCGTGTTGCCTTCTTGAGCATCGGTGAACGTTTGCACCTTTTGTAATAGTCGTGTACGAGTCCCTCGGTCGTCCTCGGTGTGAAAAGATGGATCTGAACATCATATAGCCAATGTTGGAAAGGGGTCAAATATGCAGAAGATGCTGGAATGTGCAGGACCTGGAGGATTTTTCTGAAGAACAGTGGGCAGTTTAACTGCTCAGGACAAACAAGGGACTCGTTAATAACTCTCACAAAACATAAACACATAAAGTCGATGATCATCCAGGTAACGACACACAGTATTAAGAATCAAGCGTGTGTAAACTTTTGAACGGGGTAATTTTTCAAAATTCAGCTATAATCTTGTCTTGTGGACTATATGTATACATCTGTTATGTGAAATAGCTGAGTCAGGACAGGACTAAATATAAAACAACATGGGATTTTTATGATCGCTCTTATTTTGTTAACAGTATTAAGGTTTAGCAGATTCTGGAAGGGGTATGCAAACTTTTGGGCACAACTATGTGTGTGTGTATATGTATATGTATATATATATATATATATATATATATATATATATATATATATATATATATATATATATATATAATCACCAACAATCTAGGATATAAAATAGGGCAAAAAGTGCATTTTTCTTTGTATTTTTATTTATCAATAAATAAAAATCTTACAGAGATACTAAAGACTGACACAACATCTGGAATAGCTTTTCCCTTACTTTTAATGATTTATTTTCAAATAAAAAAGTCAGATGATAGACCAGCTGTTAAGAAGCTGTGTTAGGAGTATTAACATGAAGTGGATCCTGACTTTAAATGAACTGTGTACATACCCTTCTATAGCACAAATATACAGTATATAAAAAAAAAGATTCTACTCGGGAATCGGACGGTAACAATCGGACAGTTTGGATCGATGCACCGATTTTAAAGGCAGCGGTTGAAACGAGTCGGGGAAACGATCATGAATCATGAATAGATTCTTATTGACTATTATTTATTATAAATTGATTATTATTGAAAATAGGCTAGCAATGTGATCGGCCCTGTGATAATCCTGATCAGTTCTACATCATGGTTATTCAGCAATAACAGTAGGCCTGCCCCTGATTCTGAACAAAGCTGGCCACATTTTGACCATCGGCTATTAATTGTATCGTATAGAATGTTGAATCAAATATTGCTTTAAGAATGGAAATCATATCATAGTGTGAGGAGGCCTGCGGGTAACACTTCTAAACCGTCGGGGGGGTGCAGACTTTTGCACTTGAATGTAGGTATCTGATCACTGATAACCAGAGTTAATAAGGATGTTTCGTTAAATCCGCTAGTAAGAATGGATCAATTAATCTTTGTCCACTCTAATCATATAAATGATAAACTGCATATTTTCATGCCACCCTGCCTTTCAAGAATGGAAATTTTTAACATGTACAATAATATAATGTCGATTCAGGCATGACTGAACAAGAGGAACCTTTAATCTCTGAATGCTCCAAGTTACTTGCCATCAGGATTGTACATGCCTAATACATTATCAGTATAAAATGATGAACTTTTTTAATGACCCCCCCCCCCCCCCCCCCCGCCACCGCCATCTGGTCTTATCAAAACATAAATTCAGTTAAGACTAGTTTCATTTGATGTTGATTTTCTTGCTTTTTCTCCATAACAGCCTTTCTTTCTGTCGTTTTTTTTTCTCCTTTTCATAAATGTTGTTCATTTATGACATGCATGACAGTTTTTGTAACCAGACTATTCTTAAATGGCTATTTTCACTTTTTGTCTTACTTGAGAACCTTTCCTTTCATATTTAAGAGCGGTGATATGTATGCACCTCTCACATCTGTGGGAACGTGATCTCAAACTGTGAAGTGTGTTTTAATGTTGTGACACAGCCTTTGTGCTTATCTACAGAGATTTAGACACACAATGGCAGTTGATTTGTATGAATGTTTCTTATCGTATTGTTGTTATGATTCATTTTCTCATTAAATATTAAAAAACGAACAAGTGTGTGTGTGTGTGTGTGTGTGTGTGTGTGTGTGTGTGTGTGTGTGTGTGTGTGTTTTGTGTTTTTCCTTCTCTCTTCTCTCATCTCACTCGGTGCCAATGACAGGATCAGGCCACTAGGGGTCAGGGTTGTACCAATTCAGCAAGAAAACACAGCTGCATTATAATTTCAGATGGAGAAATACTTCAATTGAAGAAATTCTGAAATTACAGCAATATTTTATATTATTATTATTATTGATGATTATGATGATGATGATAATAATAATAATAATAATAATAATAATAATAATAATAATAATAATAAACAATACTTTTCACACAGTATTTTCTTCAGCTGTGGTTGTTGGTAGTGGTTAATGGTAATCAGTGGGAAAAAAGCCCCAAAATATTTTAATGACAATGAAATAATTGGTTAAAGCATGAAATATATATTATTTAAGACATTACACAGAATCTATCTGGTAAAGCATTTCTGAAATATTTTACAAACATGATAATTATAATGAGTTTTGTCAAATCATTCAAGAAACTATTGTCTGAAATTACTATTATGTTTTACAACACACACACACACACACACACACACACACACACACACACACACACACACACACACACATTCTCTACATATTTATTATTTTAATATTAATATTTTGTTCAGACATGGGGCTTTAATTAAAATAGATTTATTGATATATTGCTCTAGTTTATGCACGCTAGTGCTGCTGACAGTGTGCAACAATAAAAATAAATAAATAAATAAATAAATTTATTAATGTATTACATGTAATACATTTTAATCATTTTACACATAGGATACAGGCCCCTTTAAACTTTCATTTAAACAAATAAACGTCTTAAAAATAATTTAAAATAATGTCTTTTCTTCTATTCAGGAAGTTCCTGATTCTGCTAATTGAGATGGGCGGAACCCCAAGTAGCTCCCTACTTTCTTCACAGGTGCACTACGTTGAGCCTGAAACAACGGTGTTCTACGCCCTACTTAGTGCACTTTACATCCAATAGAGTGACAACGGCGCTCGGTACAAGCAGGTGCAGTTACACTTGGGCGTTGCCTAGTGACGCCACGCGCTCGTTAGAGCGGTAACTCTTTTTTAACCAATCAGGGAGGAGCAGTAACGGGGCGTGGTCAGGATGATTATGACGAGCTGATAGTTGTTGTTTTTTTAAGCATTAAGTATTGTTTCCCCTCACAGATATAGTCTGTACAAATATATATTATATATAAATTCCCCCCTCTTTATTTTAATTGTATGTGGTTTATAAGTTAGTTTATTGAGTGACTGGTGCGGTTAGGCTGAGTCTGGGTAGGGTTTTAAAAAGAGTTTTAGCAGTTAGATATTTTAGCTTATAAAATGGCGGCCCTGAGTCAGCAGGTCCTGTATTAATGGAAAGCTTTGTTTGAGTTTCATATTGTGTATTCCGTCTGGTTTTTTTGTTTGTTTGTTTGTTTTGTTGTTGTTTTTTAACCTGGCGACGTATTAATAGAAAACACATCTCGTTTTGTTTAGCTAAATAGCATACCTCGTTGTAAATTCGCCGAAAACGCCTCCATGATGGATCTTTAAAATTGTGAAAAAGTTAGGCCGAGACACTTGCTGCGCATGCGCAGAGTCCGCATCAACATCTCGGGTAAGTTTGTTTAAAGCATGGTTGGTTGTCTTGTGTTGGGAAGCAATGGGATTTGGCTGGTGATTGAGTTTCAATTGGGAGTTGTTAATTAGTTTAATTTTCAGCAGGTAAATAAAACTGTGTTACTGTGTTAAAGTAAGTTTTTGCTTACTGGGTGATGTTGAATTTAGGAACCGGGTCTATTTACTAAACACTGGGAACTGAAATGCTACAAAAGTCAAAGAGTCATAAATGAACATGTATAAATAATCTAATCACTCCATAAATATGTTCTGTATTTAAACAATAAATATGAAGAAGTGAGAACACGGATATTTCAGTTATTAAACCTGGAAAGATTTATTTGCTTTAGCTGTAGGTTTTACTGGTCCTTTTATTTAATCCACCGAATTCACCCAAAACGAGTAAATTTCCCGTAAAATTAAGGTATATTCCCCAAGTTTTACTACAATTCTTTCTTGGAAACCAAACAAAACATTATATTAAGACTTGAGTAATACAATAAAGAAACTGGAGAGAGAAAAATTGTCCTAAAGTAACTGAAAGCTAGTTTGATAATTTCCTTTAAAAAAAAAAAAAAAATTGTATAGCTGTATATTGCTTTTACTAAATTAAAAAATAAACAAATAAAAATATTGTTGCAGAATGCTTTCTCCAACTGAAGTGAAATTAAATGGATTTAAAGTAAATGGAAAAAAAATCTTGAAAGCTTTTATATGAATAATTACGTAATTGTTAATTGAATTATTTGTGCTGAAATTAAATATTTAGGAACATGTGTGTGGCCGTCTGGGGAAAATCCATCGGCTGTCGGAAAATTCAATGGACAGGATAAAAACCAAAACACCTTTTGACACAAAATGACATTTTCTGACACATCTACTAAAATAAAATGTGGATATATTTGTCCGAAACGACATGGAGATGTTTTTATGCTTTTCTTTAACCTTATTTTGGTGTCAGCCTGCAGAGATGAACAAATGCATTGGTAAACACAGTCGGTCTGCTTAAACGTCTGAAACCTCACTAGCCATGTGGGATTTTCTCAACGCACAGTGAAGATCTTGCGTTGATGAAGTATTTTGCTAGTTGCATGCTGTAGAGAAACTGACTTGGTCTTGGTTATCAAAGTTGTGTGTAAATGTTGTGTAAATGCACACAAATCAAACCGGAATAAAAAATTTCTGCCAGATTCACAGAGGTTTCGGAAATGCAGATTTTCTTCGTAAAATAAGCAATAAAAAATGATATTGAATCACCCCCCCCCCCCCCCCCCCCCAAAAAAAAAAAATAATAAAAAATTTACGGGATTTTCACGAATGGCAAATTTTCTTTAGTAACCGCTCATATGAAGGATTTACGAATAGATCTGTTTGTATCCAGCTTGATAAGAGGCCCAGTGTGTTTAAATAATTGATGACCGAGAGACCGATATGGACGATGATGATCAAAGTGGGGACTCGTTTCATATTTTCAACTTGGTTTTCTTCAAAAATCTGCTAGTTTTTTTTTTTTTTTTTTTTTTTCCGTACATAGATTGGGTTATAGCCTACATGTAGAGGCAGGATTGGTGTCTTTCAGTGGAACTGGAATGAAGTCTTTAAATGCTTTTCACTTTTGAATTTTTAAATGGTAGTCTTTTATTTTACTTTACTACTGTATTTGAGTCTTGTAGTCATGTAGTAGAATATGTTGAGGGTTTTCCTGGGCTGCAACACCTATTCAGCAACCCTACATTTTGGCCTGATTGGCGTAATTGGTACAGCCTTTGCAGCTAATGGGATTTCCAAGTGCTTGGGATGTGACTGTGAGGAAATCTTCCCACCGTTTCATACCGGCAATTCAAATTCGTGACAGTTCGGGGGAGGCAATTGCTTGAATGGTGGGTTCATTATTATTCTTAATGAAAAACGCAACAAAAAATCCAAAATATTGCCAAATAGGTGCTTTTACATTTCGCTTTGAAACCAAATCTTCCGCCATCGTCTTGTCAGTCAGCTCGTCTCACTCTCGTCACGAAATCCGACTCCTGCTGATCTGTACTGCGACTCGGACTCGTTCGGCTCTTGCTGAATTGAGCAGACGCGTTCAGTTTTTAATCATAGCGTCCGTACTCTAACTGAACTAAATGCTTTTTATTACTGTAAAAAAGCAAAACGACAGTGGGGGCGGTGCTGCGGTGGGTCATTTGGCGGAGTTAATTTCAGACCCTTTTAGTAGGTTTATTTTTTTTCCACATTCAGTAATCTGTACATTCTGTTATTTGTGTTGCAGTGGGTGTGTGTGTGAACGCTCCTTTGGCTGTGTTTGCAATGCAGCCTCTGTTACTGGTGGATTCCTCATTGCCTGGGAATGAGGAAAGCCACCCCCACCTTCCCCTTAGAGAGAGACTGCTGGAGGCTTTAAGTCTAGGGAAATACCGGCACTACTACATTTCCCATCAGCCCTTTAACCACAGTCAGGAGGAGGAGGAGGAGGAGCGGTGCATTGAGAATGTCCTCAGGGTGCGCTCCCCCTCCCTCCCCAGCTCTCTGTGCAGAGCGAGAGATGAACAGACGAAGGGGGGAGGGAGCGAGAGCGATAGTGACCTGCTGTTCTTCTCTTTTGCCTCATCCTCCTCCTGCCTGTTCCTTTCCTCGTCATCAGAAGGCGAGACCGTTTCGCGGATCAGTCAGGGCCGCTCGCGTAAACGAAAGCGCTTTCGCACGCTCTTCAGCAGTCATGGCCTGAGCTCATACAGCGCCATGGGCAACCAGGATGCGAAGCCGAAGCGCTCTGTCCCCGTGGGAGATGGAGAGAGCGCGGTGGATGAGTGCAGCCATGCTGACACCACAAAGAAAGGATTTCACACCAAGAAATCCCACGGCAAGCATGGCAAGGGTGGAGACGGAGGAGGAAAGAAGAAGGGCAAGTCCGAATCCAAATCGGTCTTCAACATCCGCAAGCGAAAAAATCTAGCCAAGGTTAAGGGCCTGCTCAGCGGCTCGCGAGAAGATGCTCTGGACTCGCAGCATGACGAGCTGGACACCAAAACACCCGAGCTGTCGGCCGATGAACTCGGCCAATCCGACGCTGAGGACCAGAGACCTGTTCTCTCCGATAACAACAGCAGACTGGAGACGCCGGACGCTCCAGAGAAGAAGGCCAGCTCTGGATCGGATACGGATATTTACAGCTTTCACTCTGCGGCTGAGCACGAGGACCTGCTGGCTGACATTCAGCATGCCATCAGACTCCAGCAGCAGGGAAAAGAGTGGAAACAAAATGGCATCCCCGAGGCTGAAAATAAACAACGCTTCTACACCAAATCAGAGCCGTTCACCATGCTGGAGATGCCTCGCTGTCAGGAGAACGGCCTGGGGACACACTCTGAACTCGTTAAGAGCGATACAGATGGAAAAAGAGATGCTGCGAAGAAGGGGGACGAGAAGAACGAAGCGGGAGAGAAGGAGAGGTGGGGGGAGGAGATTGGTAACGGCAAGACCGGTGCTTCCGAGCTGGCCCTTTGTGCTGCTATCACCGTAGCAACTGAGACAAAAGAGCCAGAGGCAGCGCTTGACGCAGCCCCCTTCGTTGCTGAGGAGACGGTTGAGGAGACAGTCGGAAGGGTTGTGAGTTTAGTCACCAAGACAACCAGTGAGGCCAGCTTTCCAGACTTCACGGCTTCGTTTGAGAGTGCGGTGGAGGTCGCTGAGGAAGTGGAGGAAGATGACAATGTGGATCTTCTGCTTCAAGAGGAGGACTCGAGTTCGGACACGAAACGGCCAGAGACTGGCGCTTCATCATCATCTCTGGACATCGAATGCATCGACGCCGAGGTTTTGACCGCTGAGCCGACCGCAGGCGATAAGGAGGAAGATGAAGAGGAAGTGCCGATTGCAAGGGGGAGGAAGAGTAGTATATCGCTTCCACAGTGGCTCCAGCAGGAGAGTCCTGTAGCCACGAGGCACGTGAAGCCCAGCATCCCAACAATCGGCAGTCCAGTAGTAAAACCCTACCCTCCCATCCACCCTTCATACATCAAAACCACCACGCGCCAGCTTAGCTCACCTGTTCCTTCTCCCGTACCCTCGCCCTCCCACAGCCCACTCTGCACACGCCGCTCCCATGAGGCTCCACCCACCACCAACACCATCGCCGCCACTCGGGCAGGACGGATGCGCCCAAAACAACGGCAGCGCTCTTACAGCGTCACCGGACCCATCAGTCGCTCCGCCGATTGGACCGAAGAGCTCCGTCCCCTTCCACCCAAAACCGGCTCAGAGGACTTCCTCGAGTACGGCGGCTCAGAGGGGACGCTCCGGACAGGAGTGACGCCGCTTGAGGCTGGTCGCAGGGCTTCAGCCGGACAAGTCTCCACCTGCAGCTTTCAGGATGTGTTCACAGGTGAGGAAAATAAAATTCTTTTCTAATCATGATCATTCACCTGTGTTTATTCTGTATAGGTAGCATTTTCCAGAGTAACCTTCTTGGTCCGATCTGACCGAGACTTCCGAGAGTCGCAAGTTAATATACGATACACGGAAAGTTTTAGGTAGCGCTGGGTAATGATGATGCTAAAGCTAAAATCATGATTTGATTTTAAATGCTGTGTAAAAAGAAATCATCTGACACAAGAATGATCAGAAAGGTAAGGACTGACACATTTTGGAGTTCTGTGCAGGTTTATTGAGGGCTTAATTATAGGCAGGATAAGTAAATAGTGGTGGACTGCGGCATGATGGGGAAATGTCACTCTGAGGATCTGATGTTGGACAAACATCCGAGAACATCTAAATCGGAGTGTGTGGGTGTGTAAGGATGATGGATTGGAAGATGGGTACAGAAATTGTTTGCAAGTGCGTGAGTAAGCAACTGAGAGAAATAATACAAGAAAGGGCGAATGCAGAGACGGTACTGGAGTAAATAAGATAAATACTGTTATTTATTTATCATTATGTAATGTATGTGTGATCACACTGTCTTGAATACAGACATGAAGCTGGTGCTCTTTTAGAGAACCAGTAAACCATTATAAAATGTTTTTCTGTAAACATTAAATAAACTTCAGGTAATGTTTTTATTATTATTATTATTTTTTTTTAAATGCAGCAGTTCTGTATTGAGCACATGTATACAGTATATTGAGATATCGTAGAAATTCCTGAGAATCATGGTTTGGTATTTTTGTCATATCTTCCTCCCCTGTGTACAAGCTGGATTAAGAAAGGTAGATTCTAAAATATATATAATAATAATTTAGAAAATAACCTTGCTAAATCTCTTTCCTTATACCTTCCCATATCTGAAATGCCTAACCTAAATGTGTGTTGTGCTTGAACTTTTCTGCTTTCTCCCCTCTTCTTTTTCCTTTCTTTCTTCTTTTTCCTTTCTTTCTTCTTTTTCCTTTCTTTTTAATTTTCCATTTCTTTCTTCTTTTTCATTTCTTTCTTTTTCCTTTTTCTTTCTTTTTCCTTTTTCTTTCTTTTTCCTTTTTCCTTTCTTTCTTTCTTTCTTTCTTTCTTTTTCCTTTCTTTTTTTCTTCTTCCTTTCCCCCTTTCTTTCTTTCTTTCTTTCTTTCTTTTCCCTTTTTCTTTCTTTCTTTCTCTTTCTTTTCCCTTTCCTTTCTTTCTTTTTCTTTTCCCTTTCTTCCTTTTTCCTTTCTTTCTTCTTTTTCCTTTTTCTTTTCCCTCTTTCTTTCTTTCTTTCTTTCTTTCTTTCTTTCTTTTCCCTTTCTTTTTCCTTTCTTTCTTTTTCCTTTCTTTCTTCCTTTTCCCTTTCCTTTCTTTTCCCTTTCCTTTCTTTTCCCTTTCCTTTCTTTTCCCTTTCCTTTCTTTTCCCTTTCCTTTCTTTTTCCTTTCCTTTCTTTTTCCTTTCTTTCTTTTTCTTTCTTTTTCCTTTCTTTCTTTTTCTTTCTTTTTCCTTTCTTTCTTTTTCTTTCTTTTTCCTTTCTTCTTCTTTTCCCTCTTTCTTTCTCTCTTTTCCCTTTCTTTCTTTTTCTTTCTTTCTTCCTTTTCCCTTTCTTTCTTTCTTTTTCTTTCTTTCTTCCTTTTCCCTTTCTTTCTTTCTCTCTTTTCCCTTTCTTTCTTTTTCTTTCTTTCTTCCTTTTCCCTTTCTTTCTTTTTCGTTTTTCTTTTTCCTTTCTTTCTTTTTCCTTTTTCTTCTTTTTTCTTTCTTTCTTCTTTTTCCTTTTTCCTTCTTTTTCCTTAATCTCTTTTTTCTTCCTTCTTTTTCTTTTCTTTCTTCTTTCTCCTTCTTTTTCTTTTTCTATTTTTTTCTTTTTTCTTTGCTTTCTTTCTTTCTTTCTTCTTTCTCCTTCTTTTTCTATTTCTTTTTCTTTTTTTCTTTGCTTTCTTTCTTTCTTTCTTTCTTTCTTTCTTTTTCCTTTCCACTTGCGCATGTGTGACACCGAACACACGCACACAACTTTTTGCTCTTTTCCTCTCTAAAATCAATACTGTTGGCTCTGTGATGGCTCTCTATCCTGAAAGATGTCTATTAATAATTCACGCCACTTATATAGCAGACGGCACCCGTTTATCTGAACCTTATGACCTCAAAAGGTGCAAATCTGTTACTAGAACAGAGTTCTTTATACTGTATGAACATACAACGTGGAAACGAACGCAGTGATGTGGTTTGTAGGATTATGATCACTTTTATAAAATCTAGTTAAATTTTTAAGTGTTCATGGCCTTCCTGTGACGGTAATGCTACCTTTTATATATTTCTAGCGAATCGGCCGTGCGTGAGAATGTCATCACCCTATCGGTCCGAATGATAAAACGCGCATTATTGCTTATTCCTTATCTCTATACTTTTCCATCATCAGTACAGGTTAAGCACAGAAAACTAGAGCATGCTTACATTTCTGCCCCTCAATCAAGGGAAACCTCGGAATAAATTAAACATGGTAGAGAATTAAATCATTCTGCTTTTTGTTTAATACACAGACATGTATAAAAGAACTCAGCAATGTAGCATGTCGTACTTGAAGATCTTTACTCACTCAAACAAAGGACCAGGTTCATTTCAAAGGCTTAATAATTTGCCCGAAATAAAGGCTAGACATTGTTCTGTAAATGTTGAGTAATGTAAGTGTGCTGTAATAGATCTACTGCATGCGATATCGGTATCGTTTGGTAAGGGCTTAGCTCAGGCATATCTCCCTGATCTTCTGAAGCCCATCTTCTAGCCCATCCCAAGCACTTCACTAACCCGAGACCTAACCTGCTGGGAGACCTGAATATCGGTCGCAGCTCGGCCTGTGGGAAATGACTTTCCTTAATGTCCTTTATTAGAAATCCAGAACAACATGGGACAAATTAACGGAAGAACCAACATGGTGTCGGATGACGTGAGCCTCCAGAACAACTTAGCATTGGTTCTTCACACACAAGCGATGAACACCATTCTTCCAAAAGATTTCCCCCCTCCGTTGGAGTTTAGATGATGGTGGTGAAGAGCACTGTTTAACAGTTTGCTCAGATCTATCATAAATGTTCAATCGGGTTGAAATGTGGTAACCGTGAAGGTCGTACGATATCGTGTTTTTTTTTTTTTTTTTTTTTTTTTTTTTTTTTTTTTTTTTTTTTTTTTTTTTTATATATATAATCCTGATCAAATTATTTGGAGAGGCCTTGTGGATGGGGAGGGACCACACCCATCAGGATAGAAATGTTTCATCTAGCTAGTCAGTCCAAAAATGGCAGTATTGACTTGCGATCTCTTTTTCACCCTAATGGAAAACCTCATCAGACATTTGAGTCCAGAATGATCTGCACAGGTGTCGAGCGCTCCGCTCGAGACGTGCTGACGAGGCGCCCTCGTTAATGTAAAATAGAACTAACAAGGTATGTCTGAGTTATCCACTATTAAATAAGAATACAGATAACATCAGTTAACTGTGTTTATTAGGCATAAGTTCTTAAATTCTGTGGGGAGAAAGTTTTTGAATATGTCTGCTCTAGGACTCGAACCATGGCGGCAGAAATAAACTCCTCCCACAGCATAGCAAAGCGGCTGGGATTTCCTTTTATTGTTCTGTATAGTGTGTCAATGTTCTGGACTTTTGCATGGAAAGCATTAGGAGATTTTAAACTCCAAATGAAAAGTGCAGGATAATAATAATAATAATAATAGTAGTAGTAGTAGTAGTAGTAGTAGTAGTAGTAGTAACAGTAAGTTTTAATTTTCACCTCTTGCAGTGTGTTTGGATGTGTTCACTTAATACTGTGAAGCAGTAATATTAGCTGTCAAATGATCAAACCGGAACACTCTTACCTCCAGCACACCGGTGTAATAATTTGGAGAACGGTACGGTGACTGAATTACATGCCTTCTGCCATCTCCGTTTAATGTTATCTGTTGTGCAGCCTAAATCTGTGCAGATTTATACGCTCTCCTCTTGGCTCATTATGCGTCTGGCACATTCTGCCTCTTTCTCCCTCCACACCTCTCTTTCCTTTCTCGTGACAGGCCCACATTTATCCTCTCTGTCTGTGAGACAGAGTCAGGGGAAGGGGGGTCAGTTTTGTTTTGTTTCTGTACACATCAGAGAGGGAGAGACAAACAGTCACATCAGCTGTGATCTATTACCCAGTAATCACTAACGTTTCTGTTGATCAGGTCATGCTTTGTGTTCAGCAGCGGAGCGAGCGGTCTCTGATCAAGCATGGTCCATCTTCTGCTTCTGGATGTCTTATTACTAATCACTATAATGCAGTGGAGTGTGTGTGTGTGTGCGCGCGTGTATGATGAGTCACACTCATAACCTGGGAGAAAGCCCTAATCATTGTGCTCTCTCTCTCTCTCTCTCTCCCTCCATCTGTCCTCCTGTCTCTTTTTCTCTATCACTTTCTTCATCTCTCTCTCTTTCTCTTCCTGTCTGTCCTCTGTCTCTTTTTCTCTCTCTCTCCACCTGTGTCCTCCTGTCTTTTTCTCTTTCCCTTTCTTTCTGTCTTTCTGTCTATCCACCTGTCTGTCTTTTTCTCTATTGCTACCTTCATCTCTCTTTCTCTCCCTGTCTGTTCTCTCTTTTTCTCTATTGCTCCCTTTCTCTCTCTCCATCTGTGTCCTCCTGTCTTTTTCTCTCTCCCTTTCTTTGTCTTTCTCTCTCTCTCTCTCTCCGTCTGTCCTCCTGTGTCTTTCTTTATCGCTCCCTTCATCTCCCTCTCTCTCTCCACCTGTGTCCTGTCTTTTTCTCTTTTCCTTTCTTTCTGTCTCTCTCTCTCTCCGTCTGTCTTTTTCTCTATCGCTCCCTTTATCTCTCTCTCTCTCATCTGTATCCTCCTGTCTTTCTCTCTCGTTCTTTCTCTGCTTGTCTGTGTCCTCCTCTGTCTTTTTCTCGCTCCCTTTCTCTCTCTCCCTGTCTTTGTGTCCTCCTCTTTCTTGGTGTTTTTCTCTCCCTGTCTCTCCCCCTCCCTTTTTCACTGTCTCTCCCGTTCTCTCTATCTGCCTCTTTCCCCATGTCCCCCTGCCTCTCAGTCCCTTTCTCAGGCTGCGTCTTCCCGTCTCTCCTCTTCCTCTGCCTGCATAAAGTCTGACTGAAAGCTGACATTAGTAAACAAATAATTCCTTCTTATTTTAAAATCTTTTTTTCCTTCAGCTCTCTGGCAGACGTGAGGGCTCTGCTGTCTTTAATACGTCACCGCCTCATTTCCAGGTACAGACGTATCGACGAAGCGGTAAAACGCATTTCGTCTGTGTTGTGCAGCTTTCACGCCGCGTTCCCTTGAGTGTAGAGCGAGTTTCTCGTGATTGAGTTCTCACGTCATGGCTCTCTGTTCAGGTTCAGGTGCTAAAGTTTAATCTTCTATTAATAGAATCCATGGCGCCAGTTTTGTGTTCTGCTGGTTCTGTTTGTCTGAGCATGCAGGTGACCGGGCTCTTTGTGTAGTTTTAACGGTCTCTCTCTCTAATATATATATAAATATAATATAATATAATATAAAAAATGTATGTGTATATATATATGTAATATATATAATATAAAAAATGTATGTGTGTATATATATATATGTGTGTGTGTATAATATATACTTGGATTTGCAGGATTTTTTGTGTATATGTGATGAGTTTGTGTTTGCAGCTCCTCTACCATGCTGCCATGGTTTATCTTCATATTGACAAAGCAGTAGAGTGTTAACGAAATTAGGACTGTTAGCGGTAATCTGCAGAGAAAGACCCCCTCAAACAAGTGTGTGTGGCTGGGACGAGGCCCAGTGCTAATGAACACCACTACTAATGAGACTGACACAGAGTTGACTGTGTTAATCTCCTAGAAAATCTCCGTTACACTCCCGGACGAACCATCTGAAGTGATTAACTGCAGATGACGTATGTGTAGTTCGACACCGTATTGTGCTTGTTTTGCTGTTTGTTTTTGAGAGAGAGTTGCTCTAAATTGACCACTCGGTCCTGCGCAGTGTAACTGGCAACCATTTATGATCTACATAATGCAAATGTCAATATAGTGATTATGAGAGATCATTTAGTGTCCCAAAGTATTCGAATAAAAACCGCTGCGGGCGAAGTGAACGCTGGGAGATTTATTATTTTATCATAAACATGAGCGGTGGTAGCCGAGCAACCCGACACTGCTTGGTTATAATCTGACACAGGAATCTGTCAAGACGAGTCTGATACATTCGCTAAAATGTTCACGTAGTATTAGGGATTACCGGATTAATTTTTAAAACTCGACTTGCTTAAGTGTTTTGGAGTGCTCCTAAAAATCACCATCGTCTACGTTTTATTTATTTATTTATTTATTTATTTATTTATTTATTTTTAACAGCCAGATGGCACAGCTGAGCCCAAGTGCTACACGTCACCCTTACGTGTTCATATGAACCCTATGTAGTGTGCTATAGACCCAGTAGAGAGCGGTTTTAATATTCTGCCGCGTTTCTTTCTGTTTAGATTTCATAATTAGTGAAAGCTTACGAAAATGGGCTCCGTTGTGGCACAACGGAGAAGCGTCCAAGAGGGCGATATCGGCCGTGCTGTGTAGGTGGAGGATCGATGGGATTTGGCGTACACGCTCTCCGCTGTCAGTCACAGCTACACTAGGCAATCACGGGCGTCTGTGGGCTCGTGTATGCAGGAGTGGGCGTGAAACACGTCGTTTTTGCTCAGCAGTTTGGGAAACAAACGTAGGAAAGTAAAAGCAGAACACTGGATAGTGTCTGAAATATTTGAATGACACACACATCAATTTCAGAGTTGTTATGTAAGCAAATGGTGATCTGTAAAATATGTCTGGGAGTAGAATACAGACCGAACCTTTATTACGTGGGGCCCTGCTTTATTCTCAACAGCGTAACAATACACTCTGTTCTGAAGGGTTTGTGTGCGGCATCAGCGTTTATTTTTAAGGATCTGGGAATTGCTTAATTAATTGTGGGTAGTGTGGGGCTTTTTATTTTAGTGCTGAGAGAGAGAGACGGGGAAAGGGAGGCCTGGAGGTTTTCGTGGGAAGTGAATCCAGCATCCATGAGTGCGGGGGTTTAAATCAGAAATGCAGGGACGAGCTCTGGATGGAAATGCGGATGTAAAGGATGAACGAAGAGAAAGCCGGAGAGTTTCCCGGCGAGACGAGGTGTACTGCAGCAGTGTGAGTCATTCAGACGAGCTGCCCGTAGTGAGAAATCCCCCAGCCTACCTGCGGTTAGGATTCTTCGAGAAAGCGCACAGTTCTTTCCCGCAAATGACGTCTTTAGGTAGTTTCCATTACCCGTGGTGCTGCAGGTTTAGAGGTCTAGAGGTGCTTTCGTTCATGGTTTACGCCTAACACCGACGGTTTACGAGCGCACTAATAATACGAGCGTTATCCGATTACCGCGGTTACCACCAGTAGTCATGTCCGTTACGCTGTATCGGATCGGACTTCGATTCGGCTGCATTTCAGTTTTGTTTTCCGTAGCACGTTTAACAATAGATATCTTCACGAAGCAGCTTTACAGAAAACTCGTACGCCATCCATAGAGATGCCAACAATCTGATACAATGATGGATCGGATCTAGAGGGGGAAACAAGGAATGAATTGCAATCTGATCCTGTAACCAATGGAAAGATTGGAATTGGATCCAAATGAAAGTAGTTGTCTCACACATCTTTATATATTTTGTATCGTTGATCGAGTATTAAGACTTGCGTTTTATGCGCTATGTGCGGTGTGTGTACTGGGACACTATGTACAATTAGGCTTAAGGAGACATGCAGGAACCTCCTGTTGCGTTCTTTAGGCAGTCCAACTTGACGATGTTCTCCTTTCGCTAAATGTTTGTTTCCAGGACGCACTCTGTTGGAGAGGTTCTTCCAGCAGCAGGAGAAGTCCGGGTGCGAAGAAGAGGCGGAGAAGCTGTGCTCGCGAATCCTTGCCATGGGGCTCCTCCTGCCCTTCAGCGACTGTTTTGGAGAGCAGTATGGAGGAAGCAGCACCCACGTCAGCCCTCAGTTCAGCGTGAGTCTCAAATCCTCCCTGCAAAACGCCTAATGTACCGTAGTATAGCATTCTGATCAGACTCCAGTGTCGATAGTCTTGGACATGGATCAGCCAGAAAAATTTACATAATGTTCCTCATGCCGAATGATGTCCGTTACCTAGAGATGTTTCGATTTGAACTTGGGTCGATGTCTGTGTGTTTGAGCTACAAAGTAGGGATGGGGAAAAAAAAAACCACACGGACGCCTCCGAGATCACCTTTTGTGGGTTCCGAGTTGAGAGGGTGTTTCAATTTACAAGTTTTAGTCAAATGCAGCATTACCCTTGTGGGAGGCGTGGCCCAAAGTCTGAAGGCGGGGTTTAGAAGTGATGACATATTTCTGATTTGATTTAAATGTTTGAATATTTAACACTTTTTATTTTTATTTTTTATTTTTTATTTTATGAAGCTGTTTTTCTAAACGTGCTATTAATGAACAGTGAGATGACTAATGACGTGAGTGTGTGGTGGTGTAGACATGCAGAAGGCCATGAGATTCGGTGATTGATTGATTGAACACTAGCCTTGTACTTCCAATGCTAAAACTAAGGAAGCCAGCGTTATGTGCAAAACATGCTTGACTACATCTGGAAAATGATATAAATGTGATTTTCGTGTTTCTCATTTTTGTGTGTGTGTGTGTGTTGGAGAGAGAAGGAGGGAGAGAGAAAGAGTGGTTGCAGTATCAGTGCTGCAGTGACTTTCTGACTTGCTTTGTGTTTATGCGATTAAGCAAAGAAAGTGCTGAATAAACACTTGCTCACTACACACACACTCAGTGCTGAACAAACTCTGGTGTTAAGCCAGACCACAGGCTGTGATTGTCACCTGCCTCGGGAAGAAAACTGTTCATAGGACCCCCTGCCTCGACACTCTGCCCTCTTCTCCTTATCTCATCATCTTTGCTTGTGTCCCCCAGTAATTTGATCCTACTGCAGGCATCTCTCTCTCTCTCTCTCTCACACACACACACACACACACACACACACTCTCACTCTCACTCTCTCTCTCTCTCTCTCTCTCTCTCTCTCTCTCTCTCTCTCTCTGAGCTCAGATGTTTTCTGTCCCTCAAGCATGTGGCTTAAATGCCCTTGTGCCAGTCTACCACAGTCATTGTAATAAAAATATATTATATAATTGTTTTTTTTGTTTTTTTTTGTTTTTTTTTTTGTTGTTTTTTTTTTAAACCACAGGATTTCCAATGCATTGATGCCTCACTTGGAAATCTCCGCTCTGCTCGGATATAAGTACACTTGGACGCTGCCTCGCGTGGCTTGTGGGCAGATTCAGAAAGTGGGATGGGTCATGACTTGAGGAAATGTTATTTTTAAAGTGGAATTGTAGATTAGGGTGGAACAGCTGACGTCTGCTCTTGTGGCTTGGCACGTCTCAGCTGTGAGCCAGCTGTGTTTGTGTGTGTACAAGTGCATCTCTATTTTCCATATCAGAAGTTGTTACTTAAGACTTTATGTTCTGCTCTGGATGTAAGCGAATGAGCAAGCAAACGCGCGTCACTCGTTGTTGTTGTTGTTGTTGTTCGTGCCTGGCTGAGTGCATGTGCTCCGGGGTGATGGCACACCTTCTCTGACATCTACTGTGCAAACTGTGTAACTGCACCTGGACGCACACCTACTGCATTGCTGTTCCACACACAGCCTTCAGTGACGAGTAGCGGAGTTTCCGGGAGCATGGACGGCGCTACAGCGAGCTGTGTAACGGACCTCTTTCAGGACACCCTTTGTGAGGTGTTGGATTTTGTGTGCGAGTCGCTGGCGGTTGTTTTTTCGCCAAGCGAGGAGGAGAAAGACCAGCGTCTCGATGTGGCCTGGCTCAACCTCAAACGCACCATCTGCAGGACATGCGGTCTGCTCCAACATCTGCAGGTTGGCAACCGAAGGGGATATGCAGCTGTTTTACAACATTGTTATTGCTTTTAGCGATAGGACGTCGGGCAGGACGAGACTGCTCTCTATAGAGTGCACAGTGTGTGTTCCTGGCTTCCGATTGTGTGCGTCTGCTTTGTTCCGAATGAGCAGGATGAGTTCTTGTGAATGAGTAAATGATTTACTGAGCATCCAACTTCATCATTCTGATGCAAATCGCGCTCAGTGCTGAAGTATGACATTTCTTTTGTCATCTGTATTGCCTGTGTGAGTGTGTGCTGGAATTTTACAGTTTAGCTCAAACGAATTCAAGCTGATATTTCATTGTGAAACGTCACTGCTTTTTCCGTTCTCTGTAGTACTTAAGCGGAGATCTTGTATATTGTAAGAGCTTAACAGTTAGATCGATTGCAACGTGGGAACCAGTTTCACTGTTCAGTTGTGTTGAATATTAATCTATTTGAAGGCGAAGGAACACAGTTGAATGTTTTAAGATGCGGTATGCTGCAAAGCAGAACACAGTAAGTCTATCGGAACTGTCACTTCCTAAACTTTCGGCTTAAATCTGCCCGATTTTTCATAAATGAATATAAATAAACGTGTGTCATTTATGGAATGCTGTTAGCGATGCCGTGGCATACTAATAAATATAATGCGCATTCTTTCGTTTACTTGATATGAACAGTGTAGCAAGATTATTACTACTACTACTTATAGTTATAATAAAATTGGCTCATTAATATTCTAGTGCTTTCAGATATTTCAAGTTAAAAAAAAAAAAGGCATGTATTTAAAGATGTAGTTTTGTGTATAATAATTGACCGATTTTATATTACATTAAACTACAAACACGATTGGTATCTGATTGGATGTATACACATACACATGTTCACTCACTCTTTATGCGCTATATTCAGTTACTCGGATAAGAAGCAGTCGTTAGTGGCAGATATCATTTATTATAAGGCGAATGTGTTTGAAAAATCTTTCTCCGGCCTCAGGGTGCAGCCAAAGCAGAGCACCTGGCCCTTTCTCTTCCTCTTTTGTCCTCTTCGTTTTGTTATCCTAACTCTTTCTCTTTCACTCTCTCTGTTTGGAGTTCTCTTTCTCTCTTCTGTTCCTCCATTATCTTTGTCTCTCTCTCTCTCTCTCTCTCTCTCTCTCTCTCTCTCTCTCTCTCTCTCTCTCTCTCTCTCTCTCTCTCTCGCCCTCGAGCTGACATCACTCACCGATGCTGTGAAACTACTGAAACGGTTCGGGTCGCCCTCTCGTCTGCGTAATGATGCATGGCAGGTTCTTAACCTCATCGTTAATCAACATTTTCTCTTTTTATAATGAGTCTCTAACTGCAGAAGCCTCAATATTGGGACATTTATTTCAAGGGACCTTTTAGCAGTCCTGCCAGGATTTTGCAATTGCAGAAATAAATGCAAAATCAAACTCTACAATATTCTGAAGTTTTTCCACAGGTTTGGGCCAAGATGTGTCATGTGATGTCACCACATCGCACATTGTCCAGAGCCCTCTTCAATTCATGTGCTTCGAACCCGAGTACAGCTAGAAGGTCTCCGTTACCAACAAACACCACTGTGAAAAACAATTTAGTGCAATCGCAGGCTTCGCCAATTCAAGTAGTTTTCCACCAAAAGGCACAGAAATCTTCATCGCAAATTTTAAGGGGGGAAAAACTTGCCAAGATGAAGCATTTTTGGCCACAACAGTTTCCAAAAATAATAATAATAAAAGAATAATTAATAAATAAAAACTCCAGGAAATCATGTACGTACTGATTCGGACTCTAGTGCAACAGTTGAATTCATTTCAGTAGCTGTGCTACAAGGTCAGAGGTGAAATAAGGTAAACATTTCAAATAAAGCTTGCACCACGTGCATCCGATTTTAGTAGCTGGAGTTCAGTAGCTTCCCTAAATGTTTTATTAGGGAAATTACACTTGTCATAACATTTTATAACACGATTTGGCAATCCATAAAAGAAGAAATTTCAGTAATTAACGTGACCTCTAAGTGTTAAGTGCTGTACTGTAAGACTAAAGCCTGATTTTACTCAGATTTTTGACCTGGTTGTGTCTCAGACACATCACACGTAAAATATGTAATTAGAAGTGGTTTTCGGCCTTGCCCTTTTACACACCGAGATTTGACCGGATCCTTAAATCTTATAATTATATTGTGCACTGTAGAAGGTGAAATGCCCAAAATCCTACCGATTTGTCTTTGGGGAATGTTGTTCTCAAAGTGTTGGCGTATCCGCTGACTCATCTGTTGGCAGATCGGCGAGCCTCGACTCATCCTTGCTCTTGCAGGTCTAGGCCATTTTTGGAGGCTCCATATATACTATGATTAGACGATTGCCTCACTTGTTTCCCATCACCTGTGGGTGGCTGTGGCTCAGGTGGTAGAGCGGGTTGTCCACTAATCGTAGGGTTGGCAGTCCGATTTCCGGCCCACGTGACTCCACATACCGAAGTGTCTTTGGGCAAGACACTGAACCCCGAGTTGCTCCCGATGGCAAGGTAGCACCTTGCATGGCAGCTCTGCTACCGTGTGTGTGTGAATGGGTGAATGAGAACCAGTGTAAAGCGCTTTGGATAAAAGCGCTATGTAAGAGCAGACCATTTACCTTCTTATTTCAACTCTTCACATGGCTTTTAGTCCAAAATCGCCCCTGTCCCAATATTTTTGGAACGTGTTGCATGCATCAATTTCAAAATAAATGTTTATTTTCAAAAAACTCTACAGTTGATAAGGTAAAACATTTGTCTTTTTACGTGTTTTCTGTTTAAATACAAGTCAAAGTACATTTAGAAATCACTCCTCGTCGTTGTTGTTGTTGTTGTTGTTGTTGTTGTTGTTGTTGTTGTTAACTTCTTCAGAATTGGGGTTGTAATCTGCCACACGCATTATCCCCCAGTCTGTTAACGTTCCATCTGTGATCTTTGCTCTTCTCTTTTGCGTTTTGAATCTGGATACGTGCTTCATTTCAGCGTGAGGTTTAAATGCTTTTGTGCTAGCATTAGAGTAATATTGTAGTGTTGCACTGTACTGTGTGTACTCGGTGTTTCCGTATCCCTTTATGTTCCCGATGCTGGAGAGAGCGTCTTTTCATCCACGCAAGCTAATTATTACGGCTACTAAAAATAGTCCTTATGGATCGGCATGTCATTCCACACCGATGTGTTGTAGCAGCAAGGCAGACAGCTGGATTCGGGTGTAACACACACGCTAGTTACGTCGTCACCGCGTCACAGCACCATGCATCATGTTACACTTCATTTACTTTGTGTTTCTCTGGTCGTTAAATGGGGAAGAACGTTTTGGAGACTGCTCCATCAGGACATATTTGTCCTCCGGGTAACTATAAATAAAAGCTAAAAGCCTGAACACATCATCTGTTTGTGTCAGACACCCAGATTAGAAATTTGTCCAGCCCTGACATCTCGTATTCTAGTTAGTTTTTGTGTGTGTATATATATTTTTCTTATAACTTTGATTTGCATTCCTCTTCGGTCTTTTGATGGTCTCTCCTTTTCTTTGTCTCTCTGTAGCAAGATCAGCTGTACACCTGGGCCCCGGTGAGTCAGCCCCCCCTGTCGCTGGAGCACTTCGAGGGCCGTTTACCGGGTCACATCAAGTCCCTGTGGCCTCCCGCTCGAGCCGAAAATGACGATCGACCAGGACTGAAGTACACTGAAGCAGGTACACGCACACACTGTGCTGAGAATTATCCCCCACTCCCTGTTCCCTGTTCTCTACCTGCTAGGGTACGCCGTTTGTACACTGACTCACTGCAGTGCATTGTGGGATTTCAGGAGTGTACAGGATTTACTTAGTGGGCAGGATGAATGAAACATCCAGTGCTGAGTTCTGGCTCTTTTTCCCATTACACCCATGTACACACTCGCACCCAAACACGTGTTCCATCGCTGTAGACCCCTCCTCTTCCTCATCCTCTCACATGCACATTCTTCCTTTCCTGCCCTTCCTGATCATTCTTTTCTCTGATGTCTTTTCTACTTTCTTTTTGCTTTCTTTTGACATCAAAACTTATTCAGCCTCTCTCTTTCTCTCCTTGTCTGCATGACTTTATCCCTATCTCTCTGTCTTGCTGTCTTTCTCGCTCTGTCTTTCTCTCCTTGTCTGTCTCTCTGCATGACTTTATCCCTGTCTCTCTGTCTTGCTGTCTCTCTCTCTCTCGCTCTCTTTCTCTCCTTGTCTGTCTCTCTGCATGACTTTATCCCTGTCTCTCTGTCTTGCTGTCTGTCTCTCTCTCTCTCTCTCTCTCTGTATGTGTCTGTCTCTCTGCCTTTCTGTCTGTATGTCTTTCTTTCTCCCTCTCTATTTCTCTTCTTTGTCTGTCACCTTGTCACTCACACTTGATCTCTCTCTCTCTCTCTCTCTCTCTCTCTCTCTCTCTCTCTCTCTCTCTCTCTCCCTCTCTCCAATTTTCTTTGTAACTCTCTCTCCCTCCATTCCTTAGTCTGTCTCTCCCCTCTGTCCGTCTGTCTGTCTCTATTCCTTAGTACCTCTGTCTCTCTCGCTCTCTCTCTTCCTTATTCCCTCGGTCTCTATCTGTCTCTCTCTATTCCTTAGTCTCTCTCTCATGTAAAGGGCTTTTGTTGGTGCTGAAATTATGCAGTGTTGAAGAAAACATGAAGGCGAGAGAGAGGAAATAGCGGTGTTAAAATATGCAGTCTCACAGTTTTGTGTAAATGTGCAGAGCTCTAGCTGTAGGTGTTGCAGCTCTCTGGATAGGAATAAGAGAAGGGGTTATTGTTTGTTTGTTTGTTTGTTTGTTTGTTTGTTTGTTTATTGTTTGTTAGGGTAGGTTTGAAAAGTCTAAACTGAATATTTCTCCCTTACTTTGCATTAAACCTATAGAGGATGATGAAGGTAAGTAATTAACCTTTTTCTTAAAAAACAAACAGAAAAAAGCATTTCACTTTTATTTTGTTGATTCTGTTCACTTTTACTGGCCTCCGGTAGAATGCGTTTAATGCGGACACTTCATTCACCATTTTCTTTTGCATACTTTTATTGGGGTTTGTTTACTGCAGAGATTCCCTCGCAACAGGACCCGGATCCGAAAACACCGACTCAGTCCAGAACTGCAACCTTTTGTCTCTATTTCTTTTAACTGTTCAGAACATAAGAGCCTAACAGTACGCACCATCATTTTCTGACTCCGGCTTTCTTAAAACACCCTACTAACACTCCGCTCCATCCGTGAAGCTCTTGGTCTCTGTGTGTCATCAGGCTGTAACGCGTAACCACGGAAAAGTACAATAAAAGCGGAACACGAATCCGTTCCTGGTCTTTATTACAAATGTCATCCTTACCCCAAATTATTCTCGTCATTTAACGTTCAAACAGTGGCTAATGTAAACTTCTGTTAAGCTCCTGAGCACAAGCATGTGCTACACACACAGTCTTCAGACACACAGAGAATCCTGACTGTTCTGTGTGTCTGCAGTGTTCTTCACACATCTTTAGTGGGGGTTTTTTTTTTGTTTGTTTCTGCAGCATCTCCTCATTAGTATAGTATGCATGTTGGATTTCAGAAAATGTCTCACTTAACCTGCTTTGTGTGTGTGTGTGTGTGTGTGTGTGTGTGTGTGTGTGTGTGTGTGTGTGTGTGTGTGTGTGTGTTACAGAGCACCAAGCTGTTGTATTAGGGTTGAAGAAACAACAGCAGGAGGAAATCCAGGAGATTCAGGTATATGAGTATTCGTTTTTGTCATTTGTATGAAAATGATGAGCAGTGAGGTTGTGTGATGCCGCTCGACATGAATCTACATGAGTTAATGTTACCACCCTGTAGTTGATGCTTTTCCTGTAGCAGCATGAAGTGTGTTATCTCACACATAGAGCAATGTGCACACAGTGCTGACGCAATAGTACAGTTGGTTAATATGGTTGTATACGACTATGCTAACCTGTAAACGAGCCGGTATCAGTACTGCGCAAAAGTGTTTCACATGACCTCTTTCCAAAAAGTCCAAACACTTCAGATTTGGAAATGTTGCACGTTTGACTGATAAACGGTGTAAATGTCATAGTGGTGTCACTAGCGCTTTATTCATCCACAGCAGTTTGCCGACGCTTATTTATTATTTCCCGAGGAATGAAGACTTGTGCATTTTAACGTCCGCATATTGATTTAGTTCCTGATATCGTTTTGTTATAGCAGCTATATACAGTCGTTATATCATCAGCCCCCCCCCCCCCCCCCCCCCATCACTCTTGACTAGACGAGAAAAAAATCTTGCCATGTTACCACAGAATCTCAGTCCTCCGTCCTGAAGACTTGCCCGTGGCAGAAAACTTTACATCCGACTGTTATAAATAAAGTGCCGACACTGGAGACTCCTTCCGACGATGCTAAACATTGCTAAATATCTCGCACAAGCGTCCACCGTGTCAATGATCACAAACTTTAAAAAAGAAAAGAAAAAAAAACACATTTATGAGTAGCGTCCATCACAAGTCTCTGTGCAAGTTGTTACTATAGAAACGGTAACGTACAGTTGAGGTTATAAGTTTGCATACGCCTTGCAGACTCTGCAAACTGTTAATAAATTTAAAAAATGATGATGATAATAAGAGGGATCATAAAACTCGTATTGTATTTTATTTATTCCTGCTGTGAATGTTATTTCGCATAACGGATGTTTACATATAGTCCACAAGACACAATAATAACTGAACTGACACTAATGAACCAGTTCAAAAGTTTACACACGCTTGATTTTTAATACCGTGTGCTGTTACCTGGATGATCCACAACTGTTTGTTTTGTGAGAGTTGTTCACGAGTTCCTTGTTTGTCCTGAGCAGTTAAACTGCCCACCGTTCTTCAGAAAAATCCTCCAGGTCCTGCACATTCTTTACTTTTCCAGCATCTTCTGCATATTTGACCCCTTTCCAACAGCGGCTATATGATGTTCAGATCCATCTTTTCACACCGAGGGACTCGTACACGACTATTACAAAAGGTGCAAACGTTCACTGATGCTCAGGAAGGCAACATTAATATATACAGTAAGGACTGCTATCAGTGCTGCTTTTAGAGAAATTAATCAACACCCTCTAAATAATCAGAATTATATATTGAACAATAATGAGTGGGTTTTATCTGTATTTTTTTGGTAATATAATCTATTTTAATTTTAAATCTCTTTTTTTTTTTTTTTTTGGACTACTCTAATTAAAATCTTTTCCATTGAATACCTCACTGGCTCACTTCACCAGTATGTTGTGCCACGTATGAATATTTATGTATTGAGCCAGTAGAGGGCAGCATCAGTAAGGTTTTTGAGTTTGAAGGCTGTTTATATGGTAGACTGGAACTGGCAGTTTAGATTCAATTTGGAGCATGAAATCAGATTGACTTGACTTGCTGACTACATCTGTTTTAACTTGCTACTTTTTTTAAACGATCTGTGCAGTTTATTGGTGTCGTTCCACGCACAGCCACGATTTTCCAGAAGCTCCGATATTGTTCCCTTTATTTGGAAAAGACCTCAGGTTTTAAACTCAACCTGCTGGAAAATATGGCACATGTCAAATACATGACCAAAATTCAGTTGATTATGATTGTACAACAATGGCTACAGTAATATTCTTTATTTTGCTCATTACTGAAACCACAATTGCTCAGACAATTTAGGAAACTATTTATTTATTTATTTATTTATTTTTAATGTTAAAACAGAACAACTAATGTAACATTATGGATTATAGGGTCATTATACATTTATTTCTCCAAATATAACACCTGTTGGTGTAGAAATGCGTTTACGTTGAGTGCAATTTTTAACTTTTATAAATATTAACAGAATTCTACTTGGGAAAAAGTTTCAATTATTTTAAAATTAACTTGCCAAATGTCTGTGTATTCATAGCCATGGAAAATAACTTTTTTTCTAATTGACTGGCAAATTTATTGTTTGTCACTTTCTTTTATCCGGATAATTTTTTGCAATTGAAGTACAAAATCGGAGTATTCGATATAACAGTTTTGGAACGTACCCATGACGATCAAAACGGACCGTTTTACCTAGGCGGTATATTCATGCGTTTTCTGATATCTTTGCTATTATGCAGCTAAATAAGTGTTAAAATTCCAATTTTAATCTAATACTGAATATGGAGAAAGCGCTGTTCTCAGAAATGTTTAGGGAGGGATTAAAAACTTGGTTAAATATGTGGCTAAAGTTTGCTAAATCACGATGCCCCCCCCCCCCCCCCCCCCCAATCTTTCATTTAAGAGCGCACTGAATGTGTGAAAAGCGTCAGTTTGTTTAAATGCTGTTTAGTGACCGTGATATTCGCTTGATACGTAGGCACAGTGTCCTGATATTAGAAATTAACAGACTTGGTGACGAAACAGCTTGTCTTTTGCTTCAGTCGTTGTCGGGATGCTTGGTTGGGTGTTAGTTCTTGCACAGCATATCTCTGAATGCCTTGGTCCAATCACGGTTTAGTATTTCACAGAGCCATGTGACATCTCGGCATACGATAGACATGTCTTTTTGCTTATGGATACATCAAGCTCTTTGTGCTTTATCACTTAGCTCTCTGCTGTTCTCATGGCTTCCTGGAGTGACTCCATAGCACAAACGTAACTACAAAATATACATTTAAGTCGAGACCTACAAGTGCTAGAGGCCATCAAATCATTCTGCAACAGACAGCCGCGTAGATGTCTCATCCCGATCACACTCGGGAACCACCGATTTTGTTCATAATCGTCTTCCCCTTCAGGCCATTTACTCAGCGGGTACTTTTTCTCACACAAATCAAGGGCGATGTAAATAGCACCCTCCTCAGATGTGCTGCGATATTGCGCAGCGTTCTGTCTCCTTGCTGAGTTCAGGAGATGATTAGCAGGCTGAGGCCCAGCTGGCAGTTTGGGGTATCCAGTGCTACAGGCCCTTTGGGCAGAATCAGGCCTATTGCTCTTCAAGGACACATTGGGCAATTGCTTTTTGTTATTTTTTTTGTTGGTTTTTTTTTTTCTTTTTCTTTTTTTTCCCCCCTGCCTTTTCTGAGAGAGTGGCCCCAAATGAGCCTCATCAAAACATTTAGCCATCATGCTGACAGTATTCCATAAGAGTTCCTTTCTAGAGAACATTTTTTAGCATTGCGTTGACTGGACATCGCTGGCGTGGTACTGATTTTCAGTTTGAATTGTTTAGTTGCACTGGAAATGACAGATTCCTTCTGAGAGTCTCTGTTTCTCGTAAAGTTTCTCTCTCTCTCTCACTCTGCGAGAGCCAGGATTACAAATTACTAGTAGATCTTGCTCAACAAGTGGTTGTGCCAATTGTGTGATATGTGCTGTATAGCCGTGTTTAACCCAGCAGGAAGCCATAGTTGTAGTGCTGCAGCTTCAGATTCTTCTCTCTTTTCAGGAAGAGTCCGTGCTGAACACCGTGCGCCTGAAGCAGGAGCACGTGACCGTGATTCAGCAGCTGGAGCAGACGATTGAGGACCTACGCAGCAAGATTGCCGAGCTGGAGAAGCAGCAACACCCCCTGCAGGACCATGATGTCAGTACGCAGGAGCAGGAGTGCGGAGAGGACGAGAGTTTCTTGCCGGATGTTTGCCATGTGGACCTGCAGACGGAGACCTGCGCTCTCCTTGCATTAGAGGCAAAATCAGTGCAGACTTCCCCTACAAATGAGAGCTTTACTTTCAAAGTGCCTTCTTCAGAGCAGAGCAGCTCCGAGCAGCCTCTGCCCACACCGAGCGAGCCATCACTGGGAGCGGTGACAGAATCTCAGCCAGCAGGGACTGGTTCTCCTAAATCAGGACAGTTTGTGTGTACGTGTCATCAGCAACAGTGGCCTCCACCTCCTCCTCCACCCCCATTGCCTGGTTTATCTGTCCTGCCACTTGCCCCACCTTTACCTGCAGTGTCCCTACCTCCCCCTCCTCCACCTCTCCCTCCACTATCAGAGCCCTCTGTTCCCCAAACTGCTACAACTCTACCTCCTGCACCACCACCACCTCCACCTTTACCTGGACAAACATTACATCCACCACCACCACCTCCTCCTCTACCAGGGTCAGTTGTTCCATCACCCCCGCCCCCTCCACCTCTGCCTGGACAGGCTGCAATGCCACCACCCCCACCCCCTCCACCTCTGCCTGGACAGGCTGCAATGCCACCACCCCCACCACCTCCACCCTTACCCGGAATGGGTGCGCCCCCACCACCTCCACCCTTACCCGGAATGGGTGTGCCCCCACCACCTCCACCCTTACCTGGAACGGGTGCGCCCCCACCACCTCCGCCCTTACCTGGAACGGGTGCGCCCCCACCACCTCCACCACCCCCTCCAGGACTGACTGGCCCTCCAGCTCCCCCACTCCTCCCAGGTGCCTCTGGCCTTCCTCTCCCCAGCAATTTTGGATCTCTGCCTCCTCCACTTCCTTTTGGACTGTATGCTCTGGCTGCAGCCCAGGAGAAGGTTCCTCGAAAAGGACTGGTGGAGCCACCACACCCCATGAAGCCTCTCTACTGGACCCGCATCCAGCTCCATGCCAGAAAGTAACCCTAAACTTCCTTCATGTCTCGTTAGTTCCAAGTTGTTCTGTGGTTTGTAGTAAGTGCGTGCGTTTCCAAAACGGCTGCATAATCAGGAGCTCTGTATAGCCGTACAGTAAACTAATGATGACATGATTGCTTGCATAGATCAAACTGATGCGGATACCTTAACATAGAAAGGTCAACATGTTGATAAACCTTGTATATTAGATGCATTTCTCCTGAGAGCTGGTCTGGTTTGTACATTTACTGTCTGCTTGAAAACAGCGGTATAGACGGATTGTTTCATTGGCTCGGTCTGTATAGAACAGTAGACAAAGTGAAATTTATTTATATATTTATTTTTAAGTGAGGCATTAAGAGTAACTTTATAGTTCCATGCTGATCATATTTGGCTTAACATTAAACATTACAACAGGAGCCATGAATGTAAAACAGCATGTGCTGCGTTGTGGTGTATAATAATTGGCTATATTACCTATAAGCGATCTGTTTAGCATGAAAATTATGGATCCATCCATCCAGTACGGATTAGATGTGCGCTACTGATCCGAAACACCGGCTATCGGATTTGACTTAATTTCTGACCCATTCCACAACCTTTATTCCTATCAGTACCTTGAATGTGGCACAGAACTCGCTTACAGAAAGTCTGTTTGGTTATTGTGAGGATGTTAGTACTGAGTGCCAGCTGGTACTCCGAGCTCTGGTGTCAGTAGCACAATCACATGGGGAATGGAAAAAGTGAACCTTGATTTGCAGAGCTGTTTTGTCTCCATCATTACAATTGTGGCAGTGTGTGTGGGTCACCATTTTTTTTTTGTTGTTGTTCTTCCTGGTTTTTTTTTTTTTTTTTTTTTTTTTTTTTTTTTTTTTTAATAGAGATTCCAACCCCCTGGTTTGGGAGAAGATTGAAGAGCCCTCAGTGGATTTTGAGGAGTTTGTGGAGCTTTTCTCCAAGACTGCAGTGAAGGAGAAGAAAAAGCCCCTCTCGGACACCATCACCAGGACTAAGACGAAACAGGTGAGCCTGTAATATTTAACCAGCTGTAATGAGCGAATAATGTACGTCCAGTGCGTTCATCACTGATGTTCAGTTAATTGTTTTCAGAGTTGGTAGGTAGCTTTGACCCCAGATGCTATGATCAGGAATTGTTCAGCAGTGCCTGGTTCAGATAAAGAGATGATGATATAAAAGCTCTGTTCTTTCAGAGATTGAGTGAAAGCATTTGCATGCCCTTAACTGTTCCAAGTAGTCTCCATATGTACTAATGCTGCACAATAACGGCTAAAATGATCATGTTTATGCTCAATGTTAAATGTGTATATATAATTATTTAACTATATAAGGAGCAAAAATAAAAACCTTTTTTTGTTTTACACATTCATACTTGCACCACAAACATGTATATTTATACCCTTCAGCTACTTATGTCTAACCCTTTTGAGCCTTTTGCTGCTGCTGGCCTGGACTCTATTTTCTTTGAACGTGCTGCCTTATAAGAAGGCGTGTTTTTCTTTTTTCGTTGTTGTTGTTTTTCCACATCTTGGGCTTCTCGAGCTGTGTGCTGTCCTTGTGGAAATAAATCGACGCCCAGATGGTGTCCAACTTTACAAGCTCCTTAATCATTAAATAAACAAAGGCGCTTTGGAACTCGCTGATGGTCAACGTGACTACATCATTCAGTCCATCTGTTTGGAGATAATATTCAACAAATGCAAAAAGGCATCGATTTCTGTGATAAAGCATCTGTTTGGCAGTATTTAAATTGTACAACCCGTCAAGCAACCAGGTCAACTCGTACCGATAAAACGTCCACATCACTCAGCCATCTGTTTGTAGACAGTATCTGTATGCATCACCGTTAACCATGAAGTACTTTCCTCCATAGCCTTTTGCCTTGAGCCTGAATAAATATGTATAGCTGTTCCAATCAGGTTGGTTTGCATATGGTGTCTGGAGCGCTTCACTCACCCGTTAGTGGGCGGCACGGTGACCCATCCAAATCTCCCAGTCCGCATTCCCGGAACATACCACACCTCACTCAGCCGGTGTCCCCTTGGGCTGTGGATGGACGCACCGGTCACGGCACTGTGAAAACATGCATACGATTAGAAATGTTCTCTGAAGCTGGCCTTTAATGGTTTTGGAGCTCAAACAATTCTGAAGAATCCCACCCCACCCCCTCCACGTCAAGAATTGCTTTTCGCCTTTCACACCCTAGACTTGGTTCTTAAAATGCCCGTGTTGTCTGAATCAACAGTGGCATGGATGTGGATTTCAAGAAGCAGAGCATTTTTCAAATACAAGCCTACGGTTGGAATTTGAGCGTGGTGCGTGCAACCAGTAACCTCGGCTCTCCTCAGGTTAATAACGAAACCGTATCGGGTCCAGATGACTCGGCTGACGCTCGAAAATATCTGCAGACTAATAAGAGTGCTTCCATAGCCAGTGGGGAGCTCACCGTGGATCAGAGCGCTGTCCGAGACTCTGCATACAGACGCACCCTGGCTTTATCTAGATAGCCGGATGAAGAGTGCTGGGCTCTGTGGCAGTTTGGCTTTGCCGTTTATGGTGATCCTCTGATGTCTGGCCATTGGTGTCCTTCAAAATGACCCTTCTGCATCTGTGCACATCTTTCTGTATTAATAATGCAAATTAGTATTAGTGTATTAGTATTTATTTCATATAGTATGTGCCTAGCCTTTGGTTACACATCACTCTATTCACTGTTGACATTTGATTTGGAGCCATTTTGCAGCAATTTGGCAGTGGTGCAGCTTGGTTTTTCATCAGACCGCAATGCATCAGCCTCGCAGCTTAGCCTGTTGTCAGGGCACCAATCTGGTGGTCTCGCAGCTTAGCTTTTGAATTTTTTTCTTTTTTCTTTTGCCTCTAAAGTACAGGGAATGTGTTAAAGGGTTTCACTCTTCTTGCCAGAGGTTGGTGGTTACAGTAGAACACACTTTTCTGAAAGTGTTGTGGGCATTGTGTTGGCACTATTAGCAAAACCTCAGCAATGCTAAATATTATGATGCGTATTATGTATTGGGAGAATGAATTCAATAATGAAGATGTAAAAATATCATTTAGTATTGGAGCCCTGTCATGAATTTTGCTGGAGTAATCATTCATTATGAAAAATATAAACGTGTTCCGAAAGGTCACGCATCTCTTGTAGTGTTGCTTTGGAGCTGTGCTCATGAGGATCAAACATTTCAGTGGAAGCATACGGATCTAGGATTTCACCTAGCACCGATTTGATCTGTACAGTTTGCGGATCAGGCTTCTTGTTTTTCGCCTGAGAGCTTCCGACCGTCGAACTCTGCGCAGATGTGGCTGCGGTGAGTCTGCGGTTTAATATGGGAGAGGAGGGTGTTCCTCGGGAGCACAGTTATGAGCGGCGGCGTGTTTTTGTGTCGCAGCCTGAAACGCTGTGGCGTCTGTGGCCGCTTTGTTCGGGAAGGTTCTCGTGTCTGCTGTGTAATGGAGACTCTGCTTCAGCTCCCAGAGTGGGAAAAGCGGGAACACTGCGAACTCCCAGTTGCGCCTAATCAAAATCTGTTGGTGCACAGAGATGGGATTGATTTTGTTTTTTTGTTTTTTTTTTTTTGTCTGTTTTTTTTCTTTGGGTTCTTTCTGTCCGCTGCAAGTGCACATCAGATACACCATCACGATTTTTGCAGCCATTTTTTAAAATTAATTATTTGGTTTGAACACAGTAATGATTAGTATCATGATCTATGAGGCATCTGTTTATATTCCAAACAGTGTGTATTAGGGTGGACCCACTCTAACTATATCGATTTAAATGGTAAATGGTCTGCACTTAGATAGCACTTTTCTCCAAAGTGCTTTACACTGTGTCTCATTCACATCCCCAAGGGTCCCCTTGGGCTGTGAATGGACCTTGGGACTCACGGCACTGTGAAAACATGGACACGACTAGAAACGTTCTCCATCTCTGAAGTTGATCCTTATTAATTTTTTTTTTTTGTATGGATTTGGAGACCACTTTCGCAGAATTTCTTTGTTTTTAATACCCTAATCTTGGTTACTAGAATGACCACATTGCCTGGAGCAGCAAAGGCATTGAAGTGGAGAATGTTCCAACCGTAGGCCCGTATTTGAGATCTGAGTGTGGCACGTGCAACAAGCAAACTCTGCTCTCCTCAGTTCAATATGGAGACTTTTGTTGACGTAGCTGACGCTCGAGAATATTTCCATGGCCAGTGGGGAACTCGGCGTGGATGAAATCACTGTCTGAGACTCGACATACAGATGCACCTGGCTTAATCTAGATGGCCGGAGGAAGAGCGTAGCAGACTTGGGCTCTTTGGTTAGTTTGGCTTTGCCGTTTTGATCTTCCAGTGTCTGGCCAGTGATGTCCTTCAGTGTGATCCCTCTGCCTCTGTGTGCACATTGCACATTTTTCCCCCTTAAACAGTCATTTTAGAAATATTTGGTTTAAACAAAGTAATGAGTAGCTTAATCACTCTCAGTATTTGATACTGCTGCTTCCATTCCAAACTTTGTGTATTGTGGTAGAGACTGAATGGATTTATTCTACTATCGGGGACACAGCTTCTTTTATTACTAGTGTATTTAGCCTTTTTGTGATTTTAGTTCTTTCCACCCCTCTGTCTATTCTCTCAATCCATGTGAAAAAGGCATGTTGGGCTCGGTAAAGAAGGCATGGCTGACATGCCCGTCAGCTCCGGTGAAGGAGATGCCGCTTTTGCTACTGTCGGTTCCAAAGTTGTTGGTTGTTTGTTTGTTTTTGTTTGTACCTGTTGATCCTAGAAAAAAGAAAGGCATGACTTCTGTGCAGGTCAGTTATGCTGAAGAAGGGTGTGTTCTGTGTCAGTCAGTCAACCAAGGTGACAGACATGGCCTCTGTGTTCCAGAGCCGCTCTGCCCCAGCGAAGGAGGTGTGGCCTCTCTGTCTGTCTGGCTTCAGCTAAAATGGGTGTGGCCTCTGAGATACTTTGCTCAAGTTCAGTAGCTGTGGCCTCTCTGCCTCTTGACCGTAGTGATTGTGGATTTGGTCTCTCTTCCAACCCTGTGAAGGAGGGTGTGGCTTCTCTGTCTCTTGGCCCTAGTGATGGTGGATTTGGCCTCTTGTCCGTCCCAGTGAAGGAGGGTGTGGCTGCGCAAAATGCATCTCGGGCCGCTTGTCAAATCAGGACCCTAGCAACAGGTTTACGCCACTGTTCTGACTAATCCCTGTGAAGGAGTGGCCTTTCTGTTTGTTGAGAGAAGCAAAATGGGGTGTGGCCTCCATGCCAATGGGTACAGATGTGGCTTTGGTGATTGGCAGTCCCAGCGAGGAGGCTCTGGTCTATATGCCCGTCAGTTTTGCCTCCTTCACTGGGATAAGTACTTCTTTTTCAAATGAAACTAATCTATGCATTGTTGAATCGCATCGTATACTTTTGAGATGTTGGTTACTTTATGGTAGAATTTCAGACACTGGACCATTTCATCCATTAATGAATTATAAAGCGTGTGGTGTTTTATTTTATCCCTTAGGAAACGTTCGCTCACACTTGATCTCGGACAGAAAGATTGGCAGCTTGGTAAAGAATGGCACCCAAATCCCATCTTTTTAAGTTGTTCTCAAAATGGCACTCATTGAAATAATTGGATTCCCTTCCTCCAGAAGTTGGTAGAGAGAAGTTTTCTTTTGTGTTATTGCAGCGGAAGGCTGACGACAGTATAACAGAGATGCATTCTTTTCCGTATGCATTGAATTGCAGGATTGTACAACATTATACTTTTCTTCCTCATCTACCTCATCTCTAACAGATTGCTCCTAGCTGAATTGAAAATCCTTGAGACTGGCGCAATTCTGTCTCTCTCTCTCTCTCTCTCTCTCTCTCTCTCTCTCTCTCTCTCTCTCTCTCTCTCTCTCTCTCTCCCTCTCACTCATTGTTTAATGTTTGTGGTTGCATTTTGGCAGCAGAGAACACAAAACAGCAGACACTCATAATGAGCTCTAGAAGGGGGGGGGGCATTAGGATTCTTTAAAGTGCATATATTTGCTATGGAGACGCCAGCCTTTTCCACACTAATAAATATTTAACTACCAAGAAAGAAAATCTTTTAGTTACGGCTGTTTTTGTAAATATAGTTTAATGCAATTGTGTGGGTTTTGTTTTTTTTTCTTTTTATTATTTTTTTCTTTTTTTCTTTCCCCTGAAACTTTCTTTGCATTCAAAAGAGGTCACTTGAAGCAGGGTGTTTCCAGAGAGCGTGTCCAGTTTTGTCGGTTCTCGTCCGTAGAGTGTCGTGCCAGAACAGTCTCGTAGAGATGTTGTGTTGTAGTGGAATTCGTTCTCATAGCACGATTCTGGGAATGTACGCCAGGAACACACATCTCAGTCCAGGAGAATGTGTGCAAGGGTGTTATAAACCCGAAATAGTCATCTTTAGTGTAGTGGCGGAAAACGACACTGTTCCTTTGGTGTCTTTGTACACCACCGATCTCTGTAGGCACACTAGTTAAAGCTAGGGAAAACAATTATTTTTTTTTGCTCTCGTCTTATTCCTTAGGTTGAGACCATGTCCTGGGCGGCTGCGTTTAAACCTCTCGGTCTCAAATGTTGCTGAAAATCTGTACGTCATCGAAAGAATTGAGCTTTGTGCATATCATCTGAGCAGTCAAGCGACCTTGACCCAGACCCCACTCCCCCCCCCCCCCCCCCCTTTTCCTTTTTCTCCTGCTGTGCTTGCCCCCCCCCCCCCCTCTTTTTCTCTCCTGCAATTATTTAATCAAGGAAACTCTGTTTCTTTGCCTCTGGCTAATTGCAAATGGACGCTATTAATTTCTGATCTTGCCCTTACATTTTCCCCTTTTCTGTCACTCATAATTTTCCCCGTTCCTCTAATCGTCTGGAATTGGTTGCCGTGGGAACAGAGGAGGTCTGAGAGGAACAAATGGAAACAGTTCTACGACGGGGGGTTGATTGATGGTCAAATCATGCAGAGTTTCTGTGTACCCTTTTGTGGTCTTTTTTTTGTTTGTTTGTTTGTTTTAATCAGAGTTGTTTGTTTAAATGCATTGTACGTCTTTATAATGTAATCTCTTGTATGTTTTCTATGGAAACTGAATTCCCATTAAGTGCACAAACAAGCCTCAGATGTTACATGCAAAATGGCATGGTCATTATGGAATTTAGCCAACTTCTCGACGGAAGTATTAGAATCGCTGGAGAAAGCCACAGCAAAGGAATATTAAGTGCTCATGGAGGCTGTAACCCACATGCCCAATAGCGTGTTTACCCTGTGACATTAGAAAAGCTACGGGCAGGCAATAAAAATGACTTGATTTTTTATTTTTTTGTTTTGTTTTTCTAAACACATTTAAATACAGACTTTGTCGCAGAGCAGCTTTATAGAAAGCCAGGTCGCGACCTAGTACAGTGCTACGTAATCATCATATTTCCCCAAAGTCACATTAGACAGTCTGAGTAAAGGAGTGCAAGTTAGTGACTGGGTTAGAAATGCATGATTGGATTCTTACGCAGGAAATGAAATCGTCTGCTGACGAATCGGATCAGCCCTTGATTCTTTTCAGTAGGAAACCCATGCTCATATGAATGTACTCGATCCAGTGGACGGGGCGCCTAGTTCATATTTCAAATGAATTGTATTTCTTTTCAGTTGAGTGAGGAATATTTAGATTTAAGACGATTGAATGCTGACCCAGCGTAAAACGTTTCTCATCGTCATGCTATCGCTGAAGCAAAATGCTGCTCATGATATCAGATTAATGGTCAGGAAGACTTTATTCCGATTGAGAGAGAAGCCAAGTATGCATGAAAATTGGACTTAAGGGATGCGTAGCTAGACACGGGCTGCTTCTTTGCTGATGGTGTGTGTGTGTGTGTGTGTGTGTGTGTGTGTGCTGCTGTAGGTGGTGAAGCTGTTAAACAATAAGCGCTCTCAGGCTGTGGGGATTCTCATGTCCAGCCTCCACCTCGACATGAAGGACATCCAACACGGTGAGTGCTACACATAAAATGCAGCAACACAAACACGAAGCATAAATACTTTTAAGCGCCCAAAGCATTCACCATGCACAGCGAGTAACAAACATCATTGCAGGCGGACAGAAATGGCACACAGACAACAAATATCAGGTTAACGTTAACACGTCAAGTAATAAATGCCATGCGGAAACAGAGGCATGGTGGGTACTAAAAGAGAATATAAACACGAGCAGAGTAAACAGTAAACAGATGATAAACATAGTCTGAGCGGTTAACGTCCGCGTCAGCGCGGCCGGTCGTATGCGTTGCTCACACCCTCGGTTGACCCATCTGTGGAACGCTTATTAGGAACAGCCACGATCGATCAAGTTTCTCACATGGGAAATCTGTGAATGGTTGAGAGATGTGTTTGCTAGCTAAGTGGTGCTTTTTATAAGGAGGGGGGGAAGCATGACTTTGTTGTAGCAAATGGATCAAAATGGCTGCCCTGAGTTGCAGGATTTTTTAAATTATTCATTCATTATTAACTGGAAATCATTAACGACCAAGGAATTTGTGTTCTTCAGTTAATTTGACCTCTTAAATATCTTTAATGGCTGTATGTAGACATGACAAGGATCAAAGACAAAATGTGAGTGTTCTTCGTGCTTTTTATTTATTTATTTTTCTCCTTTCTTTTTCATATCGTGTTGCGTTTACTAAATATAGCCACGCTCCGTGCGTCGTCCGAGCGGTTGTCCGAGCTCGTGACGTGCGTGGAAGCTGTGACCGTGTCTGGTCCATTCTGGGTGGTAGCAAGCGAGCGAGTTTCCTCTGTGTTATCCGCTGATGCTCAGATAGCTCCGGGACCGTGGGCAGACTCTGGGTACTCTGTTAAACTTCTCATCAGAAATATGGATCTTATAATCCTGTTTACCCTCCGAGTTCCTACAAGCAGCCCGGCAGTCTGTCTTTACTCAAGCCTGCTGGTTTGTTGTGTTTAGAAATGTTGCCTTGTGCTCGTATGCGGGAACGCAACAGGGCTCTTTGGTATATCTATAGAGCTACTTGAACTGTTTTTTAAAGATGAAATGTTTCATTGAGAATATTAGTAGTAGAGTAAAACTGCTTATTGCACATACATAAAACACACGATGACGGTAGACTGCTCAGCCTGTGTTTATCAAGGATGGGCATTTGAAATGTCTTTGCTATTTAAATTTCTTCACAGGAAAACTTAGATATAAAGGACATGTAGCCCAAATACAAAATCATATGCTTTGTCTATGCATGGAATAAACATGGGGGGGGGACTATTAACATAAGAATGAAAAAATGAAATGGTGTTGTTTGGGAATATGATCAAGTCCACATGTTTACTTATGAAGTGAATTCCAAACATTTAACAAGCTGTCCTGTTTTATTTATAATTATAAATAAAACGCTAAGTGTTTTATGTAACGCTTCCTCATCTTCAGTGAGAGCTGTGTCCTGATCAGGGTTGGAATACATGCTGGATGTGCCTGTCAGGGCCGCTTAGTACAATTGAAAAATGGCTTGATAACAGAGCTTAATTTGAACAGGATCCAGCACCTCCAAAATATAGCACACCTTCATTCCCGAAACTTTCCCGATCCGCCACCTCTGCAGCCGGATGCTTTAAAGTCTCATGCAGCAATATTATCAAAACAAATAGTTTTCATGTTTAATTCACCAAAAGTAAAATAGAAAAACACAAAAAACTGCACTAAAAATCTTTATATTGCCGGCGCTCAAATTTTGCTAATAGCCAATCAATAGCCTCTTTCACATATCGTAATTTCAAGTTCAGAGTTCACCTGAATTCATGTCACGAAGCGAAGACTACAGTCACGTACAGTGCTGTGAGAAGGTATTTGCCCCCCCCACCCTGATTTCTTCTGTTTTTGTGTACATCTCATACTAAATAGTTTTAGATCTTCAAATGAAATACAACATGAAACAAAGGCAGTCCGAGTATAAACGCATAACCGTTTTTATTTATTTTTATTGAAGCCAAAAAAAAAAAAAGTTATCCAACACCTATTACCTATGTGAAAAAACTAATTTCCCCCTTAAACTTAAAATGTGGTTGTGCCGCCTTTAGCAGCAATAACTGCAATGCTTCCGAGATCGGGAATGCTGGAGAGCAGTCTTTCACTTACTTCAAGGATTAGGATTTAATCCTGTGCTTTGAATCAACTTATGGACTGAAGACCTCACATTCTACTTTAAGCTTCTCTGGTATAAAGCAGAATTCGTGTTTCCCCTCAATTACTGCAAGTTGCCCAGGCCCCGAAGCAGCAAAGCATCCCCACACCATCACACTTCCACCACCATGCTCGACGGTAGGCATGATGTGCTTTTTGTGGAGATGTGTTTGGTTTACGCCAGATGTAACTGGACCCCAGTTCCAACATTCTCCCAAAAGGTTTGAGGATCATCTAGGTGTGTGTTGGCAAAATTCAGACGAGCCTTAACGTTCTTCTGGGTTAGCAGTGGTTTTCACCTCGCCACTCTTCCATGGACGCCATTTTTGCCCAGCGTCTTTCTGATAGTGGAGTCATGAACAGTGACCTTTATTGACGTAAGAGAGGCCTGTAGATCCTTTGATGTTGTCCTTGGCTGTTTTGTGACTTCCTGGATGAGTCGTTGCTGTGCTCTTGGAGGAATTTTGTAAGGTCGGACACTTCTGGGAAGATTCACTACTGTGCTGAGTTTTTCCATTTGGAGATAATGGCTCTCACTGTGGTTCTTTGGAGTCCCAGAGCCTTTGAAATAGCTTTCTAACCCTTCCCAGACTGATGTATTCAATCACATTCTTCCTCATCGTTTCTGGAATTTCTTTCATCTTTGTCATAGTGTGTTACTGGGTAAGACCTTTTAACCAACTTCATGCTGTTGAAAAAGTTCTATTTAAGTGTAGATTTGATGGAACAGGGTTTGCAGTAATCAGGCCTGGTTGTGTCTAGTCCAGCTGAACCCCATTATGAATGTAGTTTCATAGATTCGTGGAATTTGTAACTATGGGGGCAAATACATTTTCACACAGGGCCAATTTGTATTGGCTAACTTTTTGTGCTTCAATAAATGCCATTTAAAAACGGAGTGTTTACTCACTTTGACTTTGTTTTATCTTAAATTTTGCACTCATTTCTGAAACAATTTAATATGAAACACACAAAACCAGAAGAAATACTTTTTCACAGCACTGTAGCACGTGTTGTAGAGTGTGTCATGGTGGAAAAAAACAAAGCCGTTATCATTAACAGCATTTTTTTTTTTTTTTTTTTATAAAAGAGCGCAAAAAACGGAGCAATGTTTTAAAAAGGCGAGCGGCAGCAGGTCACTGATGAAGCAGTTGTGTGAACGTTCCCACGGCTAGCAGTGATGATGCTAGCCTGATTGTAGAATGTCTTTAGACTGCTTACGAGGCATAACTTCTTCAACCTGTGCGTGACTTTGAAAGCCCGGATATTAAATAGTTAACATCCCACGTGTAGTCATTCAGGCTTTTATAAAGTACAGAGACTCAAATACACGCAAAGTTCCAGAAGGACAGAGGCAGTTGCTGGTTACTGTGAATACCGTACTAATCTCGAGTGGAACACAACTCCTAGAACCAGAGATTAGCTTCAGGACTAGAGACATTGGATCAGAAAGAAGAGTTTTCTCTGACTTTTTTTATAGATTTTTTTTTTTTTTATTCATTTTATTTATTCTCTCTGATGTAGTGAACTGACGTTTTTTTTTTTTTTTTTTTCAAACGCACGTTTTGTTTTGTTTTTCATTGGCGGTGTGTTTTCCTCCCCATGTCAAATTGAATGTCATTTTATTCTGTTCCGAATCTGTGGTGCTGACTCATCACGCGTAACATCACATGGAAACAAAACAGAATCGCTTCTAATTTTCTTTGTTTTATAGCCATAAACTAATACTTAATGGTTAAGCGTTATTCATCTACACGCTCATTCATTTCTCATTTATTATTTAAAAAATGCATTTTGAATGAATTAAGACTGGGCTATCTATATTTTATAGCAGCCCTTATACAACTTGTCTGCTTCCATGTGTTGTTGGAACTTTAAAAGATCTGGACAGGCCACGCCCACTAGTAATATCTGTTTCTGTTTCTTGCTAATGTGAATAGAGTTAAATAACTGACCCCCATCCATGCACCTTCACTGTTCTCATCTCATGTAAGGGTTTGAGTCTAGAGTGGAGCAGTCTCCAGTTGTGTTCGGTTGTGTGTTCATGCAAGTTCGCACACTTCCTCACCATGTGCGCAGGTGTGAGATTCGCCGAACGTTTGCGGTCTGCTGCATTATTCAGCAGAAGCCGAGAACCACCTCAATAGATGCCTTTCAAGTCGTGGTAGCACACATCAACCAGCGTTCCTGATCTTTAAAACTCCGTGAACAACCGGCGCTTCATCCAGCGCCTGTCTCCGCTTCTTGCTCAGCGCGGTGACACATTTCATCTGCGCGTCTTTTGATGTCTGGGTGCAAACATTTTGAAACGTTTCGAAACATGCCGAGGAAACGCGTCCCTCGGCAGGGAGCCGTGTTTGGGAGTAGCATGAGTAGCTGTGGAGGAAGAAATCTGAAAACAATATGCTCCTCAGGCTCGCTCGGATTTTCGGCGCCGTTGAGGGTTTGCCAAATAAACACGAATAAAAAGCCAAATGAACGGGGCGCTTTCGAACTCACATCTGCTGCCATGGCAACAATCTGCAGCCTCGCACCGGAGCGATAGAAGAAGCATGGAGCAAAACATCACTACGTCTTCTAATGTGTTTTTTTTTTTTTTTTTTTTTTTTTTTTTTTTTTTTTTTTTTTTTAAAAAAGGTTAAAACATTTTCTAATTCCTGTTTATTGTATAAACCAAAACCTACAAATGGAAGACATTCTCTACTTTTTAGTTTGATCATCTTCTGACCTTTTGATCCCTTAATGAACAAATGACCACCTTGTGAATTGGAGTGGTAAATTAGTTTCCTCTTATGTCTTTTTAAAGAAGGTTCTCACAGCTCAGGAATCATGAGAAGTGTCGGTAATGTTTAGGAAAGTCCTGATTTGGTGCACGGGGACTTCCTGGACACTTCTTCTTCAAGCCTCCCTAAACGAGTGAAGATCCTGGACATGGGTCAGAGGCTCCGTCTTCCTTCTCCACCTCTCGAATGCACAGAACAACTCCTAGCGAGAAATGTTGTATATCTTATTCTGGTGCCAGGGGAATTTGTACTTAATTTTCATCCAATCAATGTGTTTACACATCTCCTAACTCATCCACATGGTCTGGTTTGTTTCATATGGGCTCAGCTCTGCGTAATCATATGATTCCTTTGTTAGACATCCAGTCTGACATTTCGGAGGAATTTCCCGCTTCTCTCTTCTGTGCTGCCTTTTGATGTCGTCCGATTATTGTGGTTGCCAGATTTTTCAGGCCGTGGATTTTTTTTTTTTTTTTTTAATTTTTTTTTAACCCCCGCCATGTGTGTGAGGTAAGGTTTTCTGCAGACACTGTTTGGTTGAGATGGCTGTAGCCCGTTGGTCACCCGTTTGTCTTCATCGTCGAGAATTTACTCGACTGGAAACAGAATATGACCTCACAGAGTCCCTATGAGAAGTGAAGTCGACTTGGTTTACTTTGCGCCGTCATCGACCATTTATTATACCTAAACATGCACAAGTATGTGGGATAAAGGTATCGGGCTAAAACGTCTCTCATCCTGAGCTTAAACATCATCCTTGACCAAACTGTAACCACAAATAAAGATGCTTTGGTTCTTTTTAAAGAGACCCATGTGTTTCTTTTAAGCAACAGTTTCTGAATTGAGGTCCAGCGAAAAGTTATTTCCACATGTCTGTGTTATTAACGACATTTGGATGCATGTACATAGACACACACACACACACACACACACACACAGACAAACAGAATGCAGTTTATACTCCTCAAATCTGGGAAATCTGGTATCTCTGACTTACCCCAGTTGAGATTTAGTTCACTTGGGTAAGTCTCTCTCTTCCAAAATAATCACAATTGTGTAACTTTTTGAAAACTACCTTGACAATCGCAGTTAGTTACACAGTAAGGGGAATAAATGCGATGTGCGCTCATGATCTTGGATATTACATTATGGCATGTTTTTAAGGGATAGTTCACCCAAAAATGAAAATTCTGTCATCGACTATTCACCCTCATGTCATTCCAGACCCATAACTTTTGTTCATCTTCGGAACACAAATGAAGACCCCTTTTTGTGTGTGTGTGTGTGTGTGTGTGTGTGTGTGTGTGTGTGTTTGTGTGAATGAAACCTGGGAGATTTCTGTCTTTCCATGTACAGTCCAAGTACCCAAAAACGTTCAAGCTCCAAAAAGGTCATAAAGGCATCGCACAAGTAATCCATGCGACTCCAGTGGTTTAATCCTAATTCTAGGAAGCTGTACGAGTGCTTTGCTTACACACAAACCCTAAAATTAAGTATTTATTCACAAAATAGCTTCACTTCCACGTAGATCTCTGAAAATCTGCCCATCTACATATTAATGTATAGACATACTCGTATATTACATACGCAAGTCTGGTTCGTTAATTATGACGTAAATATAACATTTAAGTGAAGCAGATGTACTTTAAGGGGGGGGGGGTGGCTTGCATGTCAAAAATATTGGCGCCCATGCATCTTGTACTTTGTATAACCTCCCTTTTTTTTGTGTGTATAAAATAAATATAACACACACAGACCTTCGAGCTTGACCCCTTTGTAGCAATCGTGTGTAGTTTTAGCTGATATGGCTTCTTTAATGGGAATGGTATATTTGTTGTGCCATGCAGGCTTCCAGACTCTACGTCTGGCCCTTCACCATTTTGATGTGCTATAAATGTGTGTTTCTTGTTGCTTTTTTTTTTTTTTTTTTTTTCTTTTCATGTAAGCTCCTTTTTCACATGTAACTGATTTAGTATGAAATTTGTAGCGACTGAGAGGCTACTCCTTCAGCCACTGAAAAACTGCATTACTGTTCTTCTCTGCTAGCATCTGGAGACCAGGGGAGAAACTCACTTCATCTATCTGTCTCCAAAACACATGGGACTGAAAATGCATGCCAACTTCTGAGTGCTTTAACTGCTCAGCTGTAAGACTGAATCTCAACACACTGGGTTTCTTATAAATATGAAGTGTTACTTTTGAGAGACCCTGGAGGGTTTGGCATGTGCTGATATGATTTTTTGAAAAAAAAATTTTTATGTGTGTGTGTGTGTGTGTGTGTATATATGTATGTATATATAAAATATACATGCATGCATGCATACATATACACATCACATCTTTTGATATCCCAGTTCTGTATTTAACCCTATTGCCCTCCCTAGTTCTTCATTGTTTTGGGTCTCTGAGACTGCAGCACTGTGTATAACAATGATGCGTGTTTGATGAAATCATCATCACAAACAACCCTCTTAGCCCTCTTTGACTCTATAGTATAGAGTAACAGGAAAGAGATGATTTATAATCATGCTATTCGATGGGGATGGGTTCCCTTTTGAGTCTTACTCGAGGTTTCTTCCTCATGTCATCCCAGGGAGTTTTTCCATTTATATCTGGATTTCTGTAAAGCTGCTTTGTGACCAATGTCCATTGTTAAAAGCGTGCTATGTAACCCCCCCCATGTAAACAAAATTCTGTAACAGGCAAATCTAACTAACACATTGCCCTCCATTAATCTTGGCACCCTTGGTGAATATGAGCAAAGAAGTCTGTGAAAAATATTTTATGTTTATTAGTCCATGATGCCATGTATGCTAACAAAATGTCCAGGACCTCTGGCAGAAAAGCAGCCGCAAAACATTAGAGCCACCGACATATTTAACAGTAGACACAAGGTACTTTTGCATATGGCTACCTCTCTATGTGCACCAAATCCACCTCTGGTGTTTATAGCCAAAAAGCTCTATTTTGGCTTCATCTGACCATAGACCCCGATCCCATTTGAAGTCCCTGTAGTGTCTGGCAGACTGAAGACGCTCGAGATTGTTTTTGGATGAGACAATGAGAGAGTTTTATATATATACAGCTTTCTGATACTGGTGCAATAGAGTAAAATGTATTTCTGGTTACTTACTAACACGCGTGCCAGGATGTCCAGCAAACTCGCCAGATTAATGGTAATGTATAACCACGAATTCATCCCACTGAACGAATGAATTCTAAATCCGTGTAACTTTGTTTACGCAAACCTTTTCGATGAAGAATTTGACAGCCTTGAACAAAAATGTTTCCCATAAACATTTATTGATTTGAATTCAACATCTGGCTGTGTAGACTTCTGTTGTAAGAGTTTCGAGTAAACGGATATTCGTACATTTTGCTTTTCTCCTTTCTCAGTGCAGGGAAATCGAAATATCTCCCCTCTGGTGATTCTACATGTGCAGCAAACGCGCTAGGTGGAGATTAGCTGGAGTTACTTCAAGCGGAATCCAGAGCAGTGTAAGATTAAAATTAATTACACAAACCGTTGGGTCATGATCACGTAAGGCTGCAAAGCAACCCATCTTTTAATGACCTTTTCCTTTATGCGGTATTTGAAATGTCCGTTGCGTCGTAGAAATGACCGTCACATGCCTACCAATGGGAGGCATTTTAAAAACTAGAATGCGTACTCGTAGAGGTAGTGAAGCCGTAGCCACAGCCAGAGAAACTGCGGTAGTAATTTCACTCTGATTTGTTTGGAGAGCGTCCATTTCCCCCTGCAGCCAAACTCGGAGGCTTATGTTAAAGCCCCATCCTAATTGATGCCTGAGCCCGTCTCCTCCCTCTGTTTAAATCCGGCCCGACGAGATGGGAGAAAGATGCCGTTTTCAGGGTGGGTTTTGTATGCGTGTCAGATTTTGACCCATTAGCCTTACAAACGGATTCACTAAAGTCGTTTTTATCCCACAAGCGCCTGTCAGCGACTCTACTTTTATCACAGGAAGTGAAAATAAACACATGCTCAGTGCAATAAGTTGCAGTTCCCCCCCTTTTTTGTATGTATGTGTATATATGTCTATCTGTCTCTGTGCGTGTGTGTGCGTGTGTGTGCGTGTGTGTGTATGTATGTATGTATGTATGTATGTGTATATATATATATATATATATATATATATATATATATATATATATATATATATATATATATATATATATATATATATATATAAATAAATATATATATATATATAAATAAATATATAAAAATGTAGAAATAAGAAGAGAATTTTCAAGCTTTGACTCAATTACGCTTGAACGTGTGCAGTTTAAGTATTTATTTACTTTGTTTTTCTAGATTCAGTTAGCAATCATCTCAAACACTTAAAACTTCAACAGTGTCTCCACTGTGAGTGTTTGGAGTTAGTGTGCTTTTCTCGGTGTGTGTGAGAGAGAAAGAGGGAGAGAGCGCGTTTGAATGTAACACTATATCTCAGATTAAACAATCCACAACTCCAGCCCTGTTTGTGTTCAAACATTTACTTTTAAAGGATTACAGTTTTGGGCGCCAGATCCTGAGCACAGAGACACAAAGGCGGCGGCGCGCTTCAGCACTCGCTCGCTGTAACCTGACAGAGTCTCTCTCTCTCTCTCTCTCTCTCTCTCTCTCTCTCTCTCTCTCTCTCACACTCACACATACACTCGCTTCCTCACTTTTGTGCTTTCTCTTTCTCTCTCTCCTTTTTTTTTTTTTTTTTCTTTTCTTTTCCCCCTGATCCTTCACCCGTCCCCTGACTCGATCTTTGTCTGAGAGACTGTAAATGGAAGTAAAATTCAATAGATCATAATTATATATCTATAATTATATGGAGTTGTCTACTGTCCTAAGCTTCATTATTGTGTGCTTTGCTTTTCCATGCCTATTTTGATTTAAGACTTTGAGAGGTTGTAAATCCATTGCGGTGAACCACATAGTGTCTGGAGGGTCTCCAGTGTGTGTATACACACACACACACACACACACACACACACACACCCTATTAAGTCTCAAGTCACTTAAGGTGCAATAAATAGACGCTCCTGACACCCCAGAGAGAGGGGGGGCAGTGTCACGGGCAAATTTAGTTAATTACGCCCGACTCATCAGTGCTTATTAAGCTGCTTAACAGAGTGCAGCGGGGAGGTGAGGGGTCTGCGCCCCTGCTTCAGTGGGTGGCACGTAACCCCGTGGGAATAGGATAGAAATATGCTCAAATCTGCCCTTAAGCACGGCTTTGAGCGCTCAGAGGTTTGACCCCCAAACTGGAGTGTGTGCGTGCACACAGCCTTAGTAATGGGCTGTCCAGGCTCTGCTGCTGTCTGAATCGAGATTATATGGACCTGGTTCTTGAAAGAAAAGTTCAGTGTTTTTCAGTCTAATTTTAATCTAGAGTATTTGTACCGTAGATGTATAGCAGTACCAACCTGTGTGTGTTTGTTTGTTTGTTTGTTTGTTTGTTTGTTTGTTTGTTTGTTTGTTTTCTATACTGAGGACAAAAACAAAACTCCATACTTACTGTTTAACTGCAAATGAGGTCGATAAATCTTCCAAATATGCACCAATATAACACAAATTCCAAACTACGACTCTTTTAAACTACGTAACGGGTCTTCTGAGCCAGAGCACGATAGGATTTATGGTTGTGATGATTCCTAATGCTTTTCCATCGAACGTGTTTTGTCACGCACATCGAAGCAGTGTCATCAGGCTCGCGCAGTTGGACCTTGAAAATCTTCCTATGAAATGCATTTATTGCCTATCTTTTGACACATGCTCTTAACCTTCCATAATAAGTGACTTTGGAGTAAACAGGTTTTCTATCCTTTTCTCGGTACAAGGAAAAGTTTGCTCAGTTGGGATAAATTCACACCTTTTAATATCTGTATACCATGTTGCTGTTTCTGTAAAGCTGCTTTGAGACAATGTCGATTGTAAAAAGCGCTATACAAATAAAATTGAATTGAATTAAACGGCGATTATTGCTGACCGTAATCCAACTAAAGCCATACTCGGAGTAAACACAAATGGAATTCAGACGTGTGGAGTACTCCTGTTTTAGTCGCGTCATCGACGCGGTCGATACGTGAAATTCTGGAGGGGACGGCGTGGCTTGGGGACGTAACGACGTGTGTCGTTAATCGATCTATGTTCTATAACATGAAAACCTGAATATGAAAGGAGTATTCTAAAAGCGACTCATGTAAACACCTTAATCACAATATTGTCTTATTCAGAATAAGGTCAATAATTAGATTATTGCTGTCCATGTAAACGTAGTCAGTTACAGATAAAAACAAATATATGTGGTTGGAAAATGCCAGTGGGTGGGGTTTTTTTTTTTATTTTTTTATTTTTTTTATTTTATTTTTATATACAAGATTGACCCAGAACTCTGACTGACTTTTCATTTCCCCCCATTTGTCATTTCTCTATTCTTTATTTGTATTTTGGTTTATGTCCTGATTAGTTGTCTATGCAGTAACACTCCCTCTCTGTCATTTTAAGATTTTCACTCTCAATTGCTGTTATTTCTCTTTATTGAGAACCTATGTGTCTGTGTATGTGGGGGTCATGTGTGTCTCAGTGCATGTCTGTGTATCTGGGGGTCTGTGTGGGGGTCATGTGTGTCTCAGTGCATGTCTGTGTACATCTGTCTCTGGTGACATGTCACTTTTTTTTTTTCTTTTCTTTTCTTTTTTTTTTTTTTTTTTGGGGTTGAACTGCAGATGAGCTTGTGTAATATTTGAGCTCTTTGAGCCGAATGACATCGGCACCTGAAGTCTCTGCTCTAATCGTATCTGCACTTATCAGTTTAATAAACCTGATTTGTGCCAAACACTGTCACGACAGAGAAGCAGCGTGTAGAATTTATCCATGACATGATGGCAGTTAACGGCTCAGTTTGTTCAGCAGTGAGAGATGTTTACCTCGTTATTAAATCAACATGAAGGACTTAAATAATAGTCGTCTTATTGTCCATATTGAAATCTTGATTATTTATCTAATTAATTCGGACAATTTTGGACCGAAATAAAGGGCGACCCAAAATTTTCCATACACGGGGGACTGTACGTCATGACTCCGTCGGTGGACGTCCACTTCTCCGTTGCTCCGCAACACTTCCAGTCTTTGTGAATTTAATACGTTTGGCAGTGGTGATGTGTGTGAGATGTGTGATGAGTTTGCCGTTTGTCCTGTTAAAGTCCATCGCAAACCTTGCGACAGTTTCCCGATCCAGCCGTGCGAATGTTTTCAATGCGTTCTTCTTTTGTCAGAGGCGTTCTTAAAGGCTGTCTCTAAAAATATAGAATATAAACCAAGTACGAAAATTTTCGCTGAAAGTGTTGATTTCCCTCTACGTATGGAGACTTCTGTTTATTTAAATGTTAAAATGCAATAAATCAGCAGGGGGTCCCATTTTTAAAACGTGAGGATCTTCGGGACCGAGATCCCAAATGGAGGATCACCAATGTCCATAGTTTGTTAATTAATTATGGAAGCCATAGTTTGTGCTTAAACTATGATTAATTGTGCTGCCCTTCTGGTCATAAATGTCTTTTTATTTTTATATATATATATATATATATATATGATATAATATAATATAATATAAGAGAATCTAAATCATGTTGCTTTTCTTTTTGTTCAATAACAGCTAGATTGCAGATGAGCTTCATTTTCCATGAATGTCATGTGACCAACTCCAATCCAGGAAAAGCAAACTGTAAAATCGGCTCCTTATCAATCCTTTTAATCTGCCCTGTGCTAACTTTTCTTCTCTCCTGTTGCTTTTTCTCTCCACTGCAGCGATACTAAACCTGGACAACACCGTGGTGGACCTCGAGACGTTACAAGCTCTGTACGAGAATGTAAGCCCTCACTGCTCTACACCTGCACATGTTTCTTTCCCCATCCACGTTGTCGTTTATTTATTTAGTGTCTTTTAGATTTGATAAGACTAACGGGTGTATGTAACGATTACTGATTATTCACGGCCCAAATCGGATTTACTGTAAATCTGATCTTTTCCGTGATGTTTGCACCATGACCCTGAGACAGCATGACCAATTAATTCAGTCATTTCAGCATTTAATCCTTTAAGTGTAGGGTGTTTTTGTAAGGGCAGGTCTGATAAAGAGTTTATGGATCTAGTGTTGAAATGTGGCGTAGCAGTGCCGAAGGGCGGTCCGAATTTGCCTGGTAAAAACCTGTTCAATTGATTTAATTTATAAAAAAAAAATTTTTAAAAAATCAACCTCAATCATGAGTGACGCAACAGAAAATTTTTTAAATTTGTCAGCAAGTTCGAATCCTGACAATGCCATGGCCAGGAGTCTAGAACGTGAAATTGGCCATGAGATGGCATACTTTCTCTCCCCTGTCAATCACAGCTGCATTAGCCAATCGTGGATGTTTTTGAGCCTCACGTATGTGGAAGAGGGTAGTTAGCACTTTGCTTTGTGTGAATGGTAAATTATGGTAAATGGTCTGCACTTATATAGGGGAGGAGGCTTCTGGGTGGGAATATGCAGATGATCCACGGAGGGGGGGGGTGTTGTGCAGGGTTCGGGGTTATTGATCTAGCTAGCTCATGTTGCTGATGAATTCCCTCCAAAATCTCATATAAATCCTGATTTTTTTTTTCATCTAGACTGGGTCACCCTAGTTACTTATCAGCCAAGTTTCCCAACAGAAATTCAGATTTTGTCCTTTGTTGGAAAACGGTGAGTGAGAAAAGAAGCTTTTGGTTTTTAGTAGCTAACAGCAAAACCCGTTAAGGTACAACATATGTTTCAGGTTCTTGAATTTCTCTTCTATTAAAAGCCGTTATAACTGTACATCATTGTCTCACTCTTAGATCAGCACGTCACACAAGCGCTAACTTCTTACTACAATCATCTCAAATATTTCAATAGAAACGCATTTTAATATGTTGTGGGAACAGCAGGCATGGTAACGTTTTTAATGAATAAAAATCTGTGATCTCTCTTCTTCCCAAATGCCTATATCCAGCACTTTATTCGAGTTAATTATATTTATTCGAGTTGTCATTTCATCAGTAGTTATGGCGCTCAGAGCCGCTGCCAAGACCTTCAGGCTCGGTTGTGAGTTTTGAAAAGGCCTCGTTATTGAGGAGTTTTCGGGTAGGGGGGGGGTCAGGATGTTTGGAACATGCTTCTGGAGGCTCTAGACCCAGAGGAAAAGTCTGTGAAACTTCAAACGAGAAATGCATTAATATCAAAACATGCGAAAGCCACAACAGCGCAGGAATGTGTGTGCTGTTTCTGGGAGTTTGCCTTGTAAAAGTCTGAGCTCAGTGAGTTGCGCCCCACAAACGCTGGCTTGTCGATACTGCATCTTTATCAAACTCCTCCTAGTCAGCTGTGGAATTAAACCATGCTATCGGTGTGTGTGTGTGTATGTATGTATGTATGTATGTATGTATGTACGTGTGTTGCTTTTACGGGAGTGTGAGCGATCAGACACTCGCGTTCCACATATTAGTACCGGTCAAAAGTTCCGCATATTACTACCGGTCAAAAGTTTGTGGGCACTCGACTGAAATGTCTCTCGTTGTCTTAAAAACCTTTTGATCTGAGAGTGTGATTAAACGTGTGAAATCGGTGTTGTAGACAAAAATATAATCGTGTCGACGTATTCATTTCTTTCATCAGACAACTAACAATCTATTTACGAAATAAATATTTATTTAAACGGACGACTCGAGAGAAATATTCCGAAAAGCAGCCGACGAGAGTCCAGCGTCGGTGGGAACTCCTTTTAATACTGTTTAAAAAGCATCTCAGGGGAAATTCCTCAAGAAATCGGGTGAGAAAACGCCAAGAATACATTTCTGGAAATTCTAGGCGAAAAGGGCGTCGACTTTGAAGATGATAAAATACGGAATTATTTTGATTTATTTTGGATTTTATTTTTTTAATCACAACAAAATTCCCATAGTTCCATTTGTGTTACTCCAGAGTTTTGATGACTTTATTATTATTATTATTATTATTATTATTATTATTCTAAAATGTGGAGAAAAATAAATAAATAGAGCGAGTGTGTCTGAACTTTTGACCGGTAGTGTATATATTGCTGGACTGAGTTTCCATGTGTTGAGGGGCCTCGGGTCATAGTCGTTGGCCTCTGAGTGTCTGAAGAGCAGTAAAAGGATGGCAGAGAAATGCCATCTCTCACCAGCTGAAAGCTCTCTCTACATGTGCACGTTTATTCTCTGCCCCCTGTGGATTCTTCAAGAATAATGTGTCTGTTTGTGCGGAATCATTAAGATGTTTGCGTCTGGACGGCTCGTTCGGTAATTACAGAACCCAGGCCTGTTCGGGGGATAAAAGAAAAACACAGAGTCAAAGACACTGGAAAAGACCATTTAGCCATAATGCACCTAATGATCTTTTGTCTAATGTGTGTGGTGTTTTTTTATCTTTTTGTAAATGAAAGTGAGTTCACACAGCTGTTCCCTTTCTAGACGTGTGCACCGTGGCCATGAATAACCGATGTCCGTTATTTAAATCTGCATGTTGTCTTTTTGATATCGGTCGTGGACTCCATTCTATAAGGGCAAGGCTTAGAAGCGAGCGAGTGTGAGCAAGGCTGCTTCCCATTAGCAATAGTTTGAGCGTTGGAGGCATTGCAGGGAGAGCAGAACGTGCCTTCGCGGACAGATGGCGGAGTGAGCTGAATGCTAATCAGCGCGTTTGATGCGGCCGTTTGAAGTGCCGTGGAAGTATGCGCCCGGCTTGATTGATGCTGCGATAGAGCTTAATGCTGCGGAGTGTTTTTCCAGAGTTTACATTCACACGTCTTCCTCCCTCAAACATGTATGCGCACACACACACACACGGAGACATAGTCTGGCACATATGAACACACTCATACACAGGGGCATTGCCAGCTCCTCCAAGGTCTGCCATTCGAAACGTGAGCCGAGCTTGTAAACCAACGCAGTTGTATCTTGTTGCTCTGGCTCTTTTTTTTTTTTTTTTCCTCCTCAGTTCTCTAAGAGAAACCCTCTGTCTCTCCGCACTTTGATCACCTTTCCGGACGACGGCCATTTCGAGGCACCAGTCGGTGTCTGTTGCTGCCGGGGCAGTGTTTGATGTTGGAGTGGGATGTTTACCGAGGTGTTTACTTTCTCTCGAGGAGTCTGGAGAAGCTCTTACGTCCCAGTGCGCTGGAGCGTCCACCACTTAGCGTGATTGATTGGGCCGTTTGAAGGCCGAGGAAGGACGCGAGCTGGGGCTTTCGTCTTCTCGCCCCTGACACAGACGTCGGGATCCATCGTTGATGGATGCTGTGACTCCTCCTGCTTAGCTCAGTTAAGCTCGAATGTGTAGAGAGCTCCGCTAAAGGAGCGCTTAACCCAAACGTACCAACATGGCCTAATGGCAAATAAAAGCCAGTAGATTGATCTCATAACAGGGACTTTCTGTTCAGCGTTAGCATTGTTTGTGTTTTTAAAGGAACAGTTAACGAAATGTTACACAATAGACTTATTACTCCAGATATGCTCAATCAGACAAGACGTATTTGGTTTCTAAAATGTGGTGTTTTTGTTTTTCGAGGTTTATTGCTGTGGATTTAACGTAATCAGACTCGCATCATTTGGCTCAAATGCTTTTAAAGCCATTTCACACCACAGAATATGTTGTGTAGTCTAGAAATGCGTATATGTATTGTATAAAATGTCGTCATATTTCAATCTTTGTGCCACACCTAGATCACGAGCTTGTCTGAAGCCGTTCATGCGTTAAAGGCGCAAACGCGCTTCACATCCAACGCCGCGTGCGTGCGTGGACGGGCGCCACGGTTCAAATACCCGCTTGCGTATCCAACGTACACCCGGAGGATTAAAACGACATCCGTTAGATGGCACGTCAGAGCCGAAACATCCCTGTCCTTCTGGTTTTCAAGTCTAGCTCTAACGTCTAGCGAGTGCACGCACAGATTGACGAGCTCCGTTTCTTTCAGACTTTCCGCCTGCCGTCATCGTGATTCCTCATGATCCGCATCTCAAGTGCGAAACCCTCACCATGCAGTCAGAAATATCCAGAAAACTGGTACTTAAAGGGGACCTTTCACTAGGTTTAAAGAGGATGTCAATTCAAACAGCAGCTGTAATAGTTCTCCATGACGGCGTCTAGAATAGTACAGAAGTATGCGATTTGAGGAGACGACGCTAGTTTGTTTTGTTCAGATCTGGACACAGGGTCACATGGTGCTACACTCTTCCACTATTCATGTCGGTATCGCAGCACGCGGAAACATCAGATCGATTTCCCAGGACGTGCACAAGCGACGCGGCTGCGGACGACCGCAGGATCCGTGCGTCTCGAGCATGTCGGGCCTGATTGGCTGCAGTGAAAGTAATCTTGAATGTGTGGAAGACTGCCGTTGCCTGATAGGACGGTCTTCTTTCTAAAATAATTGACGGAAGGAAGCACGATGGACGAACAGATGGATAGATAAATAGCTGGAAACTTAGCTGTCTTAGCGTCTGTCCACAGTTTGTTTAAGAAAGCTGTCCTTTGTCAGCATGTAGACCACAGCAATGCGTGTCTCCCTCTCATCTGCATCTCAGTTGACTGGCTCTTTGACGTTGTTTCTTAACCCCACATTTTCCATCATTTTTGTGCCTCGACCACATTTTTCTATCATGTTCTAGGCTGTGCAGAGGAGGAAATGCTTTAGACCGTGTGGTTTTCTTTGGGGGTTTATAGGGTTTTGGGGTTTTCCCGCAGGCGTGTTTTTCCTCTCAGACCCACAAAGTCAACAGAATGCTGCGTTTTTCTGTTTTTGAATGATGATTCTGGGCAGAATAGAACAATGGCGGTCAACATACCCGAGTCAGATTGATGTGGTCTTCTCGCTCGTGTTTCGAGTCACAGGTTGTTGATTG